>NC_056741.1:76118163-76205663 GCF_019279795.1 Protopterus annectens
CACAAGATGGGTTGCAAACTGGCTAAGTGACAGAACCCACAGGGTCAGAGTTGCTGGCGCCATGTCAGACTCAAAGCCTGTCACAAGTGGTGTCCCACAGGGCTCAGTCCTGGCCCCACTCTTGTTCGGCATCTACTTTTCTGAAGTACAAGCAAACACAGGAGGGTTATGGCTGACAAAGTTTGCAGATGACTGCAAACTGGGCGCCATAGTCGAAAACACATCTGACACAGATATCCTTCAGAAGGGTCTCACAGAAATGGATAACTGGTGCCAGAGCCATGGCCTAAAGTTAAACGCCAAGAAATGCATAGTCATACCCTTCGGGAAAAACAAGGTTACCCCTAGCTACCATATAGGTGGCAATCCACTGAGCACAGAAGAAGTTATCAGGGATCTGGGGACCCAGGTTGACAGTAACCTTTCGTTTGACACTCACATTGCTAAAGTTGTTAGGAAGACCTTATACATTGCCCACCTGATCATGAAGGGATTCACATCTAGATCAAGGGAGGTCATCGTCCCCCTGTACTCATCACTCATCAGACCAATGATTGAGTACAATGCCCCATTCAGAATGTATCTGACCCGACACCTGCAGCAGCTGGAAAGGCCCCAAAAGTTCCTCACCAAAAGGATAAAGGGTCTCAAAAATATGTCTTATGCTGCCCGACTGAAAGAACTCCAGCTCTATTCAGTCACCACCGCTTGCTCAGAGGTGACCTGTGCCTGACATACAAGGCCATGTCAAACCCAGATTTGATGAACATGCTTCACCTCAAAAAATCTAGATCCCTCAGAACTACAAGGGCGGGAGACTTAAAGCTTGACACGGTTATTAATAGGACGTGCTGGAGGGACAGATTCATCACCCAGAGACTCCCTATGCTGTGGAACAAAATCCCGGTACATGTGAGGCAGAGCACCTCGCTGGCCTTGTTCAAGAGAAATCTTGACCAATGGATGGGAGATCGCAGATATACCCCAGGGATTTCCTCAGTGTCACTGCTTGACAGAGGGACAGCAAAATAATGGGCATAGTATCCTCCAAACTAAAGGGGTGGCGAAAGCCACATATCTATGGGCTAGGCTTATAAATGCCCTTGGGCAGATAGCCTAGTATGAACCTATGAACCTATGAACCTATGAACTTCTTCTTTCTTTCTTTCTTTATTAATTTAACATTTGTTAAATAAGTGAACTGATCATTTTTCACTGTGACCCAAACCACAAGGAAAAACACAATGAAGACATTCATAATAAATTAACATTAAAAATGTTAACAAAAATGTGATGTGAAGAGGAATACATTATATACAACTACAAAAGTTAAATAAAAGTGAACATTCTCTTTGTATAGGATATATACCAATTAACACAGAAAAGCAAAGAAACGTTTATAGCAATTTGGTTTAGTAAGTGAGCAAGTAAAACTGCTAATGTGAAGTACTGCAGGTTATGAATCACATGGAAAACATCAATACATTCATGAGCAGTAGTCTAGAAGCATAAGTGAACATAAAATAAAAACTGAATGAAACTAAAATAGAAATAGATAATAGTGAAGTGTGACTGCAGTGGGCTTATGAAGAAAGCAAATGCAACAAGATGATGTAAATAAAAAAGGGGAAATAAATGTGTATTGAAGTTTAAATGCAGTTCTTTGGCAGAATACTCAGTTTACTATTACAATCTTGAAACAAATAATCTTGAAACCCATGATCTTAAGAATATAATATCAAAAGACCAAAATGCTGAAGACCACAATGTTTAAATATCTTGAATACCAAATCTTCCTACCTGTATGAACCCAGGAATGAATGCTAACATGGATCCTTCATGGGTATGGACCTAGGAATAAATGCTAACATAGGTCCTGTGAGGCAACAAATGCAGTATTTTGATATTGTGGTATTCAGGATTTTGGTATTTCAATATTATAGTCACAGATTGTGGGTTTCAAGTTTTTGAGCTTTGTGATTGTGATAGTAAATGAAATATTGAACCTTATTTGATATAGTACTATTATTTTTATGATAAATTCTTTATACTTCTTAACAAGGCAAAATGCATAGCATGTAATAATTCTTTAAAAATCATCGCTGTGCTAGAAGCCAGTTAAGACTTCATTGCTCTCTTATCCCCATGCATCTTCATCATTTGTTAAAGATACAGTTTCAAGCACTTTTGGGTTAAGCTTCAGCACCATTTTGTAAACATTATCCCCGGGATTCATGAAGCTTGCACCAGGCGCAGGCATAGCGTAGGTGGCATAATGCCAAATATGACTGCCGAGCGATTCAGGTACAATCGAATTCCACATGCACTACTGACATATGTCAGATCTGCGCAGCTCCCGGCGTAGGCATGCAAATCACCCCATGTGCTGTACTGCAGCATGCAAATGAAGGTACATAGCGATTCATGAAGTGGTGTAGGCATAGCGTAAGCCTACAGAAATGTAAACCAAAAAAAAAAAAAACGGTTTACATGTTGACAAAAAGAACATCGTAGTCACGGAAGCGGACCAGACTCATGTATAACAAAGTTAACATATGCCAACCGCTAAATATACAGCTAATGGCATAAGAAAAGATGCACAACACATACAAAATAACATTTAATGTCATGGCCACAGTAATGCAAAGGACAACCATAGGGCATGTGTGTGCAAATGGGAACACAAGGAAAATATATACAAATGTCATAAAATAGCAATGTAACAAAAATCACGATTTCACCATAATAGTCAATGGTATGCATGCTACACCACAACCAAGCTGTAAGGGTTGCTAAGGGCCTGTGACATCGTTCGGCATGGTAACTATGAATTAGTAGTCAATGCCATGCAAATGAGGCAAGTAATAGTGAATCGCAAACGTCCCACCGGCCGAAGGATGTACAATATGGCGCAGAGCTACAACACCGAGGAGTGGTCTGTAGGAATACATGACATCAGCAGTGGGGTGTGCCACTTCAACTGTAAGCACATTGGAGCAATGCAAATCTGGGCTGCCCATTGCTAATCAAAGCCACAGGACAGGGGAGTGGATGTAGGTATAGCTTTGCTCAGCTGAGAGCACACATAGTTCCTGAAAGCGCATGTGTACGTGAATGAATACGTGCCCGAATCCCGGTAAGCAGACTCATGCGCCACACACCACAGGCCAAAAAGGAAGTTTAGGGGAAGACAATATGGAAATGCTACAGTAGGGTAATAGGAGTAGAACTGAACAATTAACACCTATTAACTCATAGTGGGCAATTGACACCAGCTAACAAGGCTGCTAGCAGCAACCTGCAGAACAGGATAGGGGAGGTGTCGGAATGCAGAGAAAAGAAAACTGTAATTGTAAAGCAAAGCAAACCTGCAGTAGACTGGCAATAGAACACATTTGGAAAGACAATCCTGGTTCGGGAAAGCACAAAACAAGAAAGCAGGCTGCTGGATGCATGCCAGACAATGGGAAGGGAACTGTTAAGAAAAGCGGAGGCAAGGGGAAAGAGGTAATCCATGGCAGCTAAATGTAATGTAACACCAAAAGCAGCACAATAGCAGTATCTGTGGTAAAACACAATATACTCTGCAGCCTCTAATGTACATACACACCCTATGACATCATCAGTGTTCAAAGCACAATAGTATAAAATGTGAAGGCACCTCACACACACTTGTGTATTCCCAAACACTACATCAGTGTAAACAGATGGGGAACTTTTACAATGTACATGTTGGGAGCTGCCATAGCTGTGATTCATCAGCATGTGTTGGAGACTGAAGGAGTTGTGGAGGATGATGCTGACAACCACCTCAGGCCCTGGCGGAGGAGAAGAGTGTTCAGACCAAGGGGCTACATGATCTGGAGATAGTAGAGTGTTACAGGGTGGACATGGGCATCATACAGCAAATAGTGGAGCTGTACCGGCCATGCCTGAGAGCCAGAAACAACAGAGGGGAACCCATCCCAGTGGACAGGAAGGTATGTGTAAGCCTGAGAATACTAGCTACAGGTACCTTTCAAAGGCCAACTGGAGATATTATGGGGATCTCACAGGCATCAGCATCCAGGGTACTCCACTAGTTCCTGGATGCCATGTTACCACATGCCAGTGAGCATATATACTTCCCCCGAACTCAGGAGGAGTTGTCCAGCAATATGCGTCTCTTGCACCATGTGGCACACTACCCAGAGGTACTGGGTGCAATAGACTGCACGCACATACATATCAAGTCACCACCCAGAGACCATGGTAGGCGCTACATAAACCGCAAGGGATACCACTCCATCAACTGCCAGGTCATGTGCAATGCCCAGGGCATTATTTTGGATGTGTGTGCTGGCAGCCCTGGAAGCTACCATGATTCCCACATCTGGCATGCCTCACAGCTGTATCAGGTATTTGTCAGGGGGGACATCCCATATGGCCACCTTGTGGGGGATGCTGGCTATGCACTGGAGCCGTGGATGATGACTCCCATCAGAAATGCACACACACCCATGCAAGAACGCCATAATGAGGCACATGCACAAACCAGAATCATCATAGAGCATGTGTTTGGGATGCTGAAATCACGGTTCCGTTGCTTGGACATATCTGGTGGAGCCTCGCAGTACTCTCCAGGCATGTGTGCCCACATCTTCATAGTATGTGCCATGCTACATAATATGATCCTGCGGAAACAGCTGCAGTAGGGACATAATGGTGAAGGCCCTCACAGCCCACCGCAATTGCCAAGGCCATCACAGGCACAGAGGGATTCAGACCATGGACACCCTGTGCCAGCCTCAGTAGGCAGACGGAGGCGTGCCCAATATGCCCACACCATGGCAAAGAGGGAACATATAGCACATACACTGACAGTGTAGGCCCCTACGGACTGACACACTTCTCCACCTGGGCACACAGTAAAATAAATGGCACACACACACGACCATCTGCAAATTGTAATGTATAGGTGGCCTACTGTGTGAATCCTTCATAGGCAGCCCTCAAAGAGAAAAACAGGAACTACCGTCCCATCAGTCTGACAATCCTGATTTGCAAGGGCATGGAATGCATTATCGTGGAACTTGTAAACAAAGACATTGGCAACCTTCAAACACTGGACCCCACCCAGTTTGGGTTTGTGAAGGGCCGATCTTGTCTCCTGAATCTGATTGACATCTTTGAATCAGTCTCCAGAGCTGTGGGTGAGGGTAAGGCAGTCCACACAGCCTATCTGGATCTCGCCAAGGCCTTTGACACTATCCCCCACTGTGGAATCATAGATAAACTTACTAAGCTGGGCATAAATCCCTACGTCACTCGATGGGTTGCTAACTGGCTTACTGACAGAACCCAGACAGTAAAAGTAGCCAACTCCAAATCCAGCTCCAGACAAGTGACAAGTGGAGTACCTCAGAGTTCAGTCCTGGGACCACTCTTGTTTGGCATCTACTTCTCTGAAGTACAGGCCAACACTAAGAGACTCTGGCTAACAAAGTTTGCAGATGACTGCAAACTGGGAGCCATTATTGAATCCCCAAATGATGTGGATATTCTACAAAAGGGCTTTACAGAAACAGATGCCTAGTGCCAGAGCCATGGGCTCAAGCTTAATGCCAAGAAATGTATAGTTATCCCCTTTGGAAAAAAAAAACATGTACCCATGAATTACCACATAGGTGGCAGGACACTAAACATCGAAAGTGTGATGAGAGACTTAGGGACACAGGTGGACAGTGGTCTCACTTTCGATAACCACATTGCCACAACAGTCAGGAAATCCTTCTATGTGTCACACCTCATCACTAAGGGCTTTTCATCCAGAAAAAAAGGAGGTCATTGTCCCATTGTACTCATCCCTCATTAGACCCATTATAGAGTATAATGCCCCATTTGGTATGTACCTCACAAGACATCTGCAACAGCTGGAAAGGCCACAGAAATACTTCACTAAAAGAATCACAGGCCTAAAGCAGATGCCATATACTGACCGTCTAAAAAAACTCCAGCTATACTCTGTGACATATCGGCTACTCAGAGGTGATCTCTGCTTAACATACAAGGCCATGTCAAACCCTGAGCTATTGGACATGCTCCACTTAAAGAAATCCCAATCCCGCAGAGCCACACGCTCCAGGGATCTAAACCTTGTCATCACAATGAACAAAACATGCTGGAGGGATAGGTTCCTAACCCAGAGACTCCCCATACTCTGGAATAGACTGCCCATACATATCAAGCAGAGCAACTCATTGGCCCTCTTCAAAAGGAACCTTGATGATTGGATGGGACATAGGAAATTCACCCCGGGGATCATGTCATTCACCCTGCTAGACAGGGCACTGGAGAAGTAAATATTGTGAGAAGAAATATCCAGGGAATTGTTATGGCTAGGCTTGCATAGGCCCTAGGGCCGATAGCCTAGTACCGACCTATGAACCTATGAACCTATAATAACCTTCCATGTTAATAGTATAGATGTCAATGCCTTACAAATGCACATCCCTCCTTGTTCACTGTATATATAGCATGTAAACACAAACTCCACTGCTTTAATAACCTTCCATGTTACTAGTATGGATGGCAATGCCTTAGACATGTACATCCCTTCATGTTCACTGTATATATAGCATGTAAACACAAACTCGACTGCTTTAATAACCTTCCATGTTAATAGTATAGATGGCAATGCCTTAGACATGCACATCCATCTTTATTCACTGTTTATATATCATGTAAACACAAACTCCACCGCCTTAATGACCTTCCCTGTTAATGGAATGTATGGCAATGCCTTAGCCAAGCACATCCCTCCTTGTTCACTGTATATATGGCATGTAAATACAAACTCCGCTGCTTTAATGACTTTCCATGTAGATAGTACGGATGGCAATGCCTTAGACATGCACATTCCTCTTTGTTCACTGTATATATTGCATGGAAATGCAAACTCCGCTGCTTTAATAACCTTCCATGTTAATTGCTGGGAGGGTGGCCTAATGGTTAAGGTGTTTGTCTTACAAACACAAGGTGCAGGGTTTGAGTCTCACAAGGGATAATTGGCTAGGCTTAAAATGACTCGCAATGACAGTTAGCCTAGTATTAACCTATTGTATGGATGGCAATGCTTTTGACACACACAGCCCTCCTTGTCCACTGTATATATAGCATGTAAACACAAACTCCTCTGCTTTAATAACCTTCCATGTTACTAGTATGGATGGCAATGCCATAGACATGCAGATCCCTCCTTGTTCACTGTATATATAGCATGTAAACACAAAATCTCCTGCTTTAATAACCTTCAATTTTACTATTATGGATGGCAATGCCTTAGACATGCACGACTCTCGTTGATCTTTGCATATATACCATGTAAACACAAACTCCGCTGCTTTATTAACCTTCCATGTTACTAGTATGGATGGCAATGCCTTAGACCTGCGCATCCCTCCTTGTTCACTGTATATATAGCATGTAAATACAAACTCCACTGCTTTAAAACCTTCCATGTTAATAGTATGGATGGCAATGCCTTAGACATACACATCCATCCTTGTTCATGGTATATATAGCATGTAAACACAAACTCCGCTGCTTTAATGAACTTCCATGTTAATAGTATGGATGGCAATGCCTTAGACATGCACATACCTCAATGTTCACTTTATATATAACATCTAAACACAAACTCTGCTGCTTTAATAACCTTCCATGTTAATAGTATGGATGGCGATGCCTTAGACCTGCACATCCCTCCTTGTTCACTGTATATACAGCATGTAAACACAAACTACACTGCTTTAAAGAACTTCCATATTAATATTATGGTTGACAATGCCTTAGACATGCATATCCCACCTTCTTCACTGTATATATATATAGCATGTAAACACAAACTCCGCTGTTTTAATAACCTTCCATGTTAATGGTATGGATGACAATGCCTTAGACATGCATATCCCACCTTCTTCACTGTATATATAGCATGTAAACGGAAACTCCACTGCTTTAATAACCTTCCATGTTAATAGTATGTATGGCAATGCCTTAGATATGCACATCCCTCCTTGTTCACTGTATATACAGCATGTAAACACAAACTACACTGCTTTAAAGAACTTCCATATTAATATTATGGTTGGCAATGCCTTAGACATGCATATCCCACCTTCTTCACTGTATATATAGCATGTAAACGGAAACTCTATTGCTTTAATGACCTTCCATGTAAACAGTATGGATGGCAATGCCTTAGACATGCACACACCTCCTTGTTCACTTTATATATAACATCTAAACACAAATTCTGCAGCTTTAATAAACTTCCATGTTACTAGTATGGATGGCGATGCCTTAGACCTGCGCATCCCTCCTTGTTCACTGTATATATAGCATGTAAATACAAACTCCACTGCTTTAAAACCTTCCATGTTAATAGTATGGATGGCAATGCCTTAGACATACACATCCATCCTTGTTCATGGTATATATAGCATGTAAACACAAACTCCGCTGCTTTAATGAACTTCCATGTTAATAGTATGGATGGCAATGCCTTAGACATGCACATACCTCAATGTTCACTTTATATATAACATCTAAACACAAACTCTGCTGCTTTAATAACCTTCCATGTTAATAGTATGGATGGCGATGCCTTAGACCTGCACATCCCTCCTTGTTCACTGTATATACAGCATGTAAACACAAACTACACTGCTTTAAAGAACTTCCATATTAATATTATGGTTGACAATGCCTTAGACATGCATATCCCACCTTCTTCACTGTATATATAGCATGTAAACGGAAACTCCACTGCTTTAATAACCTTCCATGTTAATAGTATGTATGGCAATGCCTTAGATATGCACATCCCTCCTTGTTCACTGTATATACAGCATGTAAACACAAACTACACTGCTTTAAAGAACTTCCATATTAATATTATGGTTGGCAATGCCTTAGACATGCATATTCCACCTTCTTCACTGTATATATAGCATGTAAACGGAAACTCTATTGCTTTAATGACCTTCCATGTAAACAGTATGGATGGCAATGCCTTAGACCTGCACATCCCTCCTTGTTCCCTGTACCTCCTACGTGGTAGTTCGTGGGTACTCTGTTTTTTCCAAAGGGGATTACTATGTATTTTTGAGCATTTAGCTTGAGACCATGGCTCTGACACCATGCTGTGCTGAACAAGTGCTGAACAGGATATTCAGATGCGGGGTTAATTCGTTTTGGAGTTTGCGTATGACACAGCCCGGGAGACCATCTGGTCCCATGGAGGCAGTGTTTATAGCTTTAGATAGAGCCTTATTAACCAACGTATCAGTAATAATTGGAGTTACACAATCCCCTGGAATAGTAATAGGCCCTGTAGGTGGTGGTGGTGGGGGGATTTGCACTGAACCTGTCAGCCAAGATGTTGGCAATGTCAGTGGGGTCAGTGTATTTTGTTCCATTTTGTACTAGCTCAGAACAGACCTGAGCGTTGTCATTTAGTTTTTTGATGTAACCATAGAAGGCCTTATGGTTATCCTTGGCATCCTTGGCAACTTTCTTTTCGAAATTGGCTTTAGTTGAATTGATGGGGGCCCTCAAATTCTTACTAAAGCTGATCAGGGAAGATTTGTCTACTTGAGATTTGGCCTTTTTTTGTATGTCTCCTCCTTTTATTGTATAGTTTGCTTATGGCCGGGTCCACCAGACTGGTTTCTTCTTGCTTGAGGAAGGAGTCTTGGTTTTATTTGGGATAACATGGTCCATGCAATCCTGAAGATGCATATAGAGTGCCTTGGTGTAGGATTCCACATCCTGGATATCATTATCCTTCTGCAAGGGAATAGTGAAGCTTTCCACTTCTGACGCAAGTAGTTTGAAGTTTGCTTTGGAAAGGTTTTTTATAATGGTTTCTTTGACTGGGGGAGGTGGAGGGGTGAGGATGTCTAGGATTATCAGTTTGTGGTCTGATCTGACCAGAGAGGGAGTGATAATGGGTGTAGTACAATGGGCACCCATATTTGTGATGACTAATCCAATATGTGCCCTAGTGGGAGAACATACCAGTTGTTCAAGGGCATTTGAATTTATAAATTCTATGAACCGCTGGGCATAGGAGTTAGAACTTTGGTAGTTCACCCAGTCTATACCAGGGTAGTTGAAATCACCCAAAATTATAGTGTTGGGTAGGACGTTTATATTTTCCAATGCCTCAAGAAATGCTGAGTGAGCATCTTGGGACATGGTGGGCAATCTATAACAGGCTACAACTTGAAATGTGGTTTTGCCTGCTAATAGTTGTGCATGGATGATCTCTGGGGCATCATGCTGTGCCACTAACCTGGAGATGTGGGTATCCTTGATGAATATGGATACACCTCAGCCCTTTGTACTGTGATCCGGTAACTGAGGCCGGAAGGTATGATATGAATTGTAACCTTGTAGTGCTGGGGTGCTACCTGGAGACTTGAACCAGGTTTCCGTCACTGCACAAACATCAATTTTCTCCATACTGAGGAGTGCCTCGAGTGCATGCATTTTGAGGTTGAGACTTCTGGTGTTGAGTAGCATTACCCTTAGTATTTGGTTACCTGTGCTGGTTACAGTGGTTGGTTTGTCCTTTGAGCCTTGCCTAAAAAAGGCACTAGGGGGATGGCAAGAGCCTTGGCCAGTATTCGAAAGCCTAGGGGTGACAGGTGCAAACCATCTCTGGCGAAACAGCGAGGCTTGTCTATCATGTCATCCCAGGCAGACAGACACTGGATCCCCTTAGACTGACACCAGAAGCTTAGCCAATTGTTGAAATTGATCATTTTGTCTTTGTATTGTGGTATCATTCTAGGTGAAGGTGGTATGCTACTCATGGTCAGGGTCATACCAGCTTGGGCTACATGATCAGAGAGCTCCTCAATGTCTCTTTTCATGTAGTCCAGGGAGGTACATCTTAGATCATTCACACTAACATGTACAATGACAGTGTCATAATTGTACTTGTTCTGGAGTGACCTAAGTGCCTGTGTTATGTGTCGGATCCTAGCACCCGACAGGCAGCTGACAGTAACCTTCTCCTTGCTCAGTCTGGTAAACACAAACTCCGCTGCTTTAATGACCTTCCATGTTACTAGTATGGATGGCAATGCCTTAGACATGCACATCCTTCATTGTTTACTGTATATATTGCATGTAAACAGAAAATCCGCTGCTTTAATGACCTTCCATGTTACTAGTATAGATGGTAATGCGTTAGACATACACATCCCTCCTTGTTCACTGTATATATAGCATGTAAACACAAACTTCACTGCTTTAATGACCTTCCATGTTAATAGCATGGATGGCAATGCCTTAGAGATGCACATCCATCCTTGCTCACTGTATATATAGCATGTAAACAAAAGCTCCCCTGCTTTATTAACTTTCCATGTTACTAGTGTGGATGGCAATGCCTTAGACATGTACACCCATCCTTGTTCACTGTATATATATATATATATATATATATATATATATATATATATATATATATATAGCATCTAAACACAAACTCCACTGCTTTAAAAACCATCCATGTTAATAGTATGGATGGCAATGCCTTAGACATGCACATCCATCCTTGTTCACTGTATATATAGCATGTAAACACAAACTCCGCTGCTCTAATAACTTTCCATGTTACTAGTGTGGATGGCAATGCCTTAGACATGCACATCCATCCTTGTTCACTGTATATATAGACACAATCTCCGCTGCTTTATAGATCTTCCATGTTAATAGTATGGATGGCAATGCCTTAGACATGCACATTCATCCTTGTTCATTGTATATATAGCATGTAAACTCAAACTCCACTGCTTTTATAACCTTCCATGTTAATAGTATGGATGACAATACGACTCAGTCATTGTCCACGCTGGTGTAAACGACCTGAGACGTACCTCCTTGGACTACATGAAAAGAGACATTGAGGAGCTCTCTGATTATGTAGCCCAGGCAGGTATGACCCTGACCTTGAGCAGTATCCTACCTTCACCAAGAATGATGCCACAATACAGAGATAAGATGATCAGCTTTAACAATTGGCTTAAACTCTGGTGTCATTCAAAGGGGATCCAATGTCTGTCTGCCTGGGATGACATGCTGGACAAGCCACGCTGCTTCGCAAGGGACGGCTTGCTCCTGTCACCCCTGGGATTCCGGATATTGGCAAAGGCTCTTGCCACCCCCATAGTGCCTTTTTTAGGCAAGGCTCAAATTCTAAACCTACCACCCTAGAACACAAAAAGGAAAAAACTAAGGGTAATGCTGCTCAATGCCAGAAGTCTAAATCTCAAAATGCACGCACTCGAGGCCCTTCTCAGTATGGAGAACATCGATGTCTGTGCAGTGACAGAAACCTGGTACAAGGCTCCTGAGAGCACCCTAGCACTATCAGGTTTTACCTCTTATCATGCGTTCCGGCCCCAAAATCCGGACAATACCAAGAAAGGAGGGGGGGTATCCATATTCATCAAACACACCCACACCTCAAGACTGGTGGCAACGCACGATGCATCGGAGACCATCCAGGTGCAATTAACCATAGGCAAGACTGCTCTGCAAATTGTAGCATGTTACAGGCCACCCTCACAAACTCAGGAACCTCACATGGCCTTCCTGAAAACACTAGAGGGGATAAATGTATCACCAAACACCATCATACTAGGTGACTTCAATTACCCTAATATAGACTGGGAACACTACTCAAGCCCAAACACCCTAGCCCAAAAGTTCCTGGAATTCATAAACTCAAATGCCATGGAACAACTAGTCACCATCCCACAAGAGGAGAAAACATACTTGATCTCATCATCACGAACATGGGAGCACAATGTTCAACACCGAAGTATACCCTCACTGGTGAGATCAGATCACAAACTAATCTCGCTGGAGCTCCTCATCCCACCCCACCTGAAATAAAAGACCACAGTAAAGAACTTCTAGAAAGCCGACTTCACACTTCTAAAGACTAGTGTGGTCTCCTTTAAGGCCCGAGCAGTGGAAAACAGTACTCAAGCCGCTGAATCACTTACAAATGCCTTCTACCAGCACCTGCAGGACTGCATGGATAAGGCAATCCCAAGCAAAACAAAGACTCTTTGTACCAAAGGCAAGCGTCCAGTCTGGTGGACCCCAGCCATAAACAAACTCTACAACAAAAGGAGGAAGCTACTACAAGATAGAGCAAAATCTTTAAAGGTAAGACACCCTTGATCACTATAAGTAAAAACTAAGAGCTCTCATAAAATCATCCAAAGCAAATTTTGAGAGAAAAATAGCTAAAGACTCAAAAGACAATCATAAGGCCTTCTTTAGCTATGTTAGAAACCTGGGAGGAAACTCCCAGATATGCTCAGAACTAGTTCAAAATGATGTGAAGATTACTGATCCTACAGACATTGCCAACATACTGGCTGACAGGTTCAGTGCAAACTTCTCCCCCAAAAGGAGAGATATCTATACCAGCGATTGCAGCCCCCAAACATCTCCAACGCCCAAGTGAGAACTGCTCTCCAAAGCAAAAACACAGCATCCATGGGACCTGATGGTGTCCCGGCTGTGTGCTCCACGAACTCAATGAGAATTAAACCCACAGCTAGGACAGCTGTTTAATCATAGTCTTACCTCTGGATGCAGGAGTGGCGCACTGCAACTGTGGTCCCACTTCACAAAGGCGGTGCCTCCACCGACCCTGGAAATTACCGCCCATTAGCTTGACAAGCCTTATCTGCAAAGCCATGGAGAGGATCATAATGGACCTCATAAATAAAGACATAGGGAATTTGCAGACTTTGGATCCATCCCAGTTTGGCTTTGTCAAAGGCAGATCATGCCTTCTAAACTTGGTTGACTTTTCGAAACAGTCACCAAAGCCATTGATGAGGAAAGGCAGTCCATACAGCCTACCTCGATCTGGCGAAGGCCTTGATACAATACCCCACTCGGGTATCATTGAAAAACTCATCAGCTTAAATGTTAACCCATACATCACAAGATGGGTTGCAAACTGGCTGAGTGACAGAACCCACAGGGTCAGAGTTGCTGGCGCCATGTCAGACTCAAAGCCTGTCACAAGTGGTGTACCACAGGGCTCAGTCCTGGGCCCACTCTTGTTTGGCATCTACTTTTCCAAGTACAAGCAAACACAGGAGGGTTATGGCTGACAAAGTTTGCTGATGACTGCAAACTGGCGCCATAGTAGAAAACACATCTGACACAGATATCCTTCAGAAGGGACTCACAGAAACGGATAACTGGTGCCAGAGCCATGACCTAAAGTTAAATGCCAAAAAATGCATAGTCATACCCTTCGGGAAAAACAAGGTTACCTAGCTACCAAATAGGTGGCAATCCACTGAGCACAGAAGAAGTTATCAGGGACCTGGGGACCCAGGTTGATAGTAGTCTGTCATTCGACACCCATGTAGCTAAAGTAGTTAGGAAGACCTTCTACATTGCCCACCTTATCATGAAGGGATTCTCATCTAGATCAAGGGAGGTCATAGTCTCCCTATACTCATCACTCATCAGACCAATGATTGAGTACAATGCCCCATTCGGAATGTATCTGACCCGACACTTGCAGCAGCTGGAGAGGCCACAAAAGTTCCTCACCAAAAGGATAAAGGGTCTCAAACATCTGTCCTATGCTGCCCGACTGAAAGAACTCCAGCTCTATTCAGTCGCTTACCGCTTGCTCAGAGGTGACCTTTGCCTAACATACAAGGCCATGTCAAACCCAGATTTGATGAATATGCTTCACCTCAAAAATCTAGATCCGTCAGCGCCACAAGGGCGGGAGACTTAAACCTCAACACGGCTATTAATAGGACGTGCTGGAGGGATAGATTCATCACCCAAAGACTCCCTATGCTGTGGAATAAAATCCCGGTATATGTGAGGCAGAGCACCTCGCTGGCCTTGTTCAAGAGAAATCTTGACCAATGGATGGGAGATCGCAGATATACCCCAGGGATTACCTCAGTGTCACTGCGCAACAGAGGCACAGCAAAATAATGGGTATAGTTCCCCATACTAAAGGGGTGGCGTAAGCCACAAAACTATGGGCTAGGCTTGTAAATGCCCTCGGGCAGATAGCCTAGTATGAACCTATGAACCTATGAACCTAAGACATGCACATCCATTTTTGTCCACTGTATATATAGCATCTAAACACAAACTCCGCTGCTTTAATAACCTTCCATGTTAATAGTATGGATGGCAATGCCTTAGAGATGCACATCCATCCTTGTTCACTGTATATATAGCATGTAAACACAAACTCTGCTGCTTTAATGACCTTCCATGTTAATAGTATGGATGGCAATGCTTTAAACATGTACATCCCTCCTTGTTCACTGTATATATAGCATGTAAACACACTACACTGCTTTAATGACCTTCCATGTTAATAGTATGGATGGCAATGCTTTAAACATGTACATCCCTCCTTGTTCACTGTATATATAGCATGTAAACACAAACTACACTGCTTTAATGACCTGCCATGTTAATAGTATGGATGGCAATGCTTTAAACATGCCCATCCCTCCTTGTTCACTGTGTATATAGCATGTAAACGCAAACTCCGCTGTTTTAATAAACTTCCATGTTAATAGTATGGTTGGCAATGCCTTAGACCTGCACATCCCTCCTTGTTCACTGTATATATAGCATCTAAACACAAACTCCACTGCTTTAATAACCTTTCATGTTAATAGTATGGATGGCAATGCCTTAGACATACACATCCCTCCGTGTTCACTGTATATATAGCATGTAAACACAAACTCTGCTGCTTTAATGACCTTCCATGTTAATAGTATGGATGACAATGCCTTAGACCTCCACATCCCTCCTTGTTCACTGTATATATAGCATGTAAACACAAACTCTGCTGCTTTAATGACCTTCCATGTTAATAGTATGGATGACAATGCCTTAGACCTCCACATCCCTCCTTGTTCACTGTATATATAGCATCTAAACACAAACTCCGCTGCTTTAATAACCTTCCATGTTAATAGTATGGATGGCAATGCCTCAGACATGCACATCCATCCTTGTTCACTGTATATATAGCATGTAAACACAAACTTCACTGTTTTAATGACCTTCCATGTTACTAGTATGGATGGCAATGCCTTAGGCATGCCCATCCCTTCTTGTTCACTGTATATGTAGCATGTAAACACAAACTCCACTGCTTTAATAACCTTCCATGTTAATAGTATGGATGGCAATGCCTTAGACATGCACATCCCTCCTTGTTCACTGTATATATAGGTTCATAGGTTCATAGGTAGGTACTAGGCTATCTGCCCGAGGGCATTTATAAGCCTAGCCAGAGTGTGTCAGCTTTCACCACCCCATTGATTAATTAACTGAGCCTCTGTCAAGAAAAGCCAATGAAGTGATCCCAGGGGTTTATATTCTGTTACCCATCCACTCGTCAAGGTTTCTCTTGAAGAGTGTTAATGAGGGACTCTGCCTAATGTAGTTAGGAATTTTGTTCCAAAGCATGGGGAGTCTCTGTGACAGGAGTCTATCCTTCCAGCATGTTCTATTTATTGTTGTGGCGAGGTTTAGCTCACTAGAGCGAGTGGCTTGCAGTCACTTGGATTTCTTTAGGTGGAGCATGTCCATCATTCTGAGTTGGACATCAAAGATAAAGATACAGAAGACCCACCAATGAGGCCTATAGTGCCCTCAGAAGGATCAATAACTGCACCTTTGGCCAGATGGTTGGACACTAAGCTTAAAGGCATGGCGTTAGGAAGCCAAGGTGTAGTTAAGGATTCTTGGGATTTACTATGCAGTATAACAAATGAGTTATTTGATGAGAGAATTATTTTTATAACTATTGATATAATAGATGTATTCTCATCAATACCATATGAAGAAGGAATGAAATGGTTTGAGGAAGCCCTAATAAAGTATGGTAAGTTTGATAATGGAGATTTTCATCTAATCTTAACCTTGATGGAAATGGTTTTAAAAAATAATTTTATATATTATGAAGGGGAGTTCTTTAAACAAGTACAGGGAGTAGCGATGGGGGCAAGGTGTGCCCCTATGTACGCCAACATCATTTTTTCAATTTGAGAGGAAAAATACATTATAAACTCCAAATATGTAAAATGTTGGAAACTGTAGAAGCGTTACCTGGATGACATGTTTCTAATGGATAAGCTCTGAAAGCATGTTTTTTGAATTTGTAACTATACATCAGAATCAACTGATGTTTTACATTTTACATACAAGATTAACAAAGATGAATTCAAATATCTGGACATTTCCATAATGAAATGGGAAGGTACTTTCAGTTCAAAGATTTATCGGAAAGAAACTTTCTCAAATTCATTTTTAGTGTACAATAGTGCACACCCCCTACATCAGAAAAAAGGAATTGTTAAGGGACAATATGTTAGGGGTAGCTGCATGACATCCAGAGAATGGGATTTTGATCAAGAATGTAAAATATTGAGGGAAATGTTTATAGAAAGAGGTTACCCCAATGAATTTATACAAATACACAAAAAGAGGTTAGAGAAGGACGGCAGGCTTGATTTAAACCCTTTTTGGGGGACAAAACAGGGTTAAGTAAGGAAAAGGTTAAAACAGCGAATTTTGAAGGTGAAGGAAATTTTGTGATAGATTATAATGGAGATGCAGTAAGAATAAGAAAATAGTTAGAAAAAGAATGGAACAGATTTGGCAAATTATCCGACTTAGAGGGTATTTTTGACAACCCTTTAAGATGTACATACAGAAGGGGTAGAAGTCTAAAGGCTGTATTAGAAGGTAAAAAAATGGCCCTAAGTGTAAAGAGGGCAAAGTAGGGACCTTCAGTTGTGGATGATGCTCCCAATGTCCGTATATTTTTATGAGGGACACTATCCTAGTTAGTAGTAGGGATAGACTAATTAGTAGTAGGGACTATGCAAATTGTGACACTAGTGGTATAGTGTACATAGGGCTTTGTGATCATTGTGAAGCATTTTATGTAGGTAAATCAGAAATAAAGTTAAAAAAACAGAATCTATGAGCATAATTATGAAATTAGAACAAAATGTACTAAAAATGCTCTTTATGGACACACAATAAGTTGTCAAGAAGGTAAATTTAAATTCTTTGTATTCAAAGTAATTCCAAAGGACATAAGAGGAGGTCCATGGGAGACTTCCATTGAATACAAAGAATTACTTTGGCAACTATCACTGGAAGCTACCAGATTCCCAGGTCTGAATGACGCAGTATCACTTGCCCCAGTTTTAAAGCTAAGGGCTGCAAAACTTTAGTGCTTCTGGAACAATGTATTCTTTGGTCTAAAGAATAATATGAATTGTTTATATTAACTTTGTAAGTACGACTTTTGTTTTGAAAGATGCAGTAACACTTGCCCCAGGTTTAAAGCTAAGGGCTGCAAAACCAAAGTGTATGTGTAACAATTTATCTTGGTTAAAAAGAACAAAATGAATTTTTTTTTACTATCTCTGCAAGTATAACTGTTTGAACTATTTGTTTAAAAGATGCATGTATAGCACTTTAATTCCATCTTTGGACACAAGATGGTGTTATTGTCCATAGTTTTATGCAAGAATAGTTTGTTTTAAAAGGTTTTAACATGTATAAAATTAAATTGTATTTATATTTATATATTTTGGTATTTATAAATATATATATATATATATATATATATATATATATATATATATATATATATATATATATAAACAGAGGTTAGAGAACTTTTTGTGGATATTTATGTATGTGTTTAGAACTGTTTTAAAGGAATTTTTAAAATGTTTTATAGGGATGAACATCTATTAAGTATATGTGATCACATTAAGAATATGCACCAATTGGATAGTAGTACTAATTAAGTGTAAGGTATTTTAAGGGAAGAACTGTAAAGGTATGCATTTCTATTTCATCTGAGGAAGACTTTAGAGGATGAAAATGCATTTGTGGTGATAACAGCGTTTATGGTTTTATTTCTAAAGAAAGTGAGTTCTAATAAAGCTTGTTCGTGTGAAAAATACAAGTGAAGTCATGCCTTGGTGGAATTGCTCTATTTTTCTTGGTTTTGAGTTGGACATGGCTTTGGAAGTCAGGGAGAGATCACCTCTGAGTAAGCGATATGCCACTGAGTACAACCGGAGTTTTTCCAGTCAGGCTGCATAGGACATATGTTTGAGGCCAGTAATCCTCTTGTTGAGGTACTTTTGTGGTCTTTTCAGCTGTTTGAAGTGTCTTGTGAGGTACATCCCAAATGGGGCATTGTACTCTATGATGGGTCTGATGAGTGATGAGTAGAGGGGCACTATAACCTCTTTATTTCTAGATGCAAACCCTTTAGTAATTAGATGGGCTACATAGAAGGATTTCCTAACTACTTTGGTAATATGATTGTCAAAGGAGAGATTATTATCTACCTGGGTCCCCAGATCCCTTATTACCTCTTCTGTATTAAGGGGGCTGCCATCTATGTGGTAATTCATGGGTGTTTTGTTTTTCCCAAATGGGATGACTATGCATTTTTTGGCATTTAGCTTGAGACCATGACTTTGACACCAAGTGCCCATCTCATTAAGGTCCTTTTGGAGAATGTCCATGTCAGCCGGAGAGTCAGTTATGGCTACCAGTTTGCAGTCATAGGCGGACTTGGTTAGCCCTGGTCCTCCTGTGTTTGCCTGTACTTCTGAGAAGTACATGCCGAACAGTAGGGGTCCCAGGACCGAGCCTTGTGGGACACCACTTGTGATTGGTTTAGAGTTGGACCTGGAGCTTGATATTCTTGCTGTGTGTGTTTTATCTGTAAGTCAGCTGGCAATCTATCTCATGATGTAGGGGTTTATGTTCAGGTTGGTGAGTTTTTCTATAATACCCGAGTGAGAAATAGTGTCAAAAGCCTTGGCGAGGTCAAGGTAGGCTGTGTGAATCACCTTCCCCTCATCTATGGCCTTGGTGACTGTCTTGAACAAGTCATCCAGGTTTAGTAGGCATGATCTGCCCTTACCAAAGCCGAACTGGGTCGGGTCAAGTGTATGGAGGTTCCCAATGTCTTTGTTAATGAGTTCCATGATGATGCGCTCCATAGCCTTGCAGACCAGGCTAGTCAGGCTTATGGGGCAATAGTTACCAGAGTCAGTTGTGGCCCCTCCTTTTTGGAGCAGAATAACCATTGCTGTGCATCATTCTATGGGAACATAGCCTGTGGAGAGGCTGGTTTGAACAGTTTGCTTAGGTGGGGAATTAGTTTGTTCTGTAGTTCATGCAAGACACAGCCTGGGACACCATCTGGCCCCTCTGATGCTGTGCTTTTGGCTTTTGAAAGGGCTGTTTTCACCTGTGCGTCTGTGATTTCTGGGACACTACACTTTTCCAGTATTGTTGTGGGCCCTTTTTTGGGGTGAGAGGGGGGTGAAGTTTGCACTGAATCTATCTGCCAGGATGTTGGCTATATCAGTAGGTTCAGTATATTTTGTGCTATTTTGCACTAGCTCAGAGCATATCTGCAAGTTGCCACTTAGATTCTTGACATAGCTGAAGAAGGCTTTGTGGTTATCTTTCAAATCCTTGGCTATTTTTCTTTTGAAGGTAGCCTTGGATGATTTTATGAGGGACCTTAGTTTCTTACTGATACTAATCAGAGATGTCTTTCCTTCTTGAAATTTGCTTTTTTTCTGAACTAGTTTTCTCCTTCTATTGTATAGCTTGTTTATGGCAGGGGTCCACCAGACTGGTTTCCTTCTCTTAGGGGAGTGAGTCTTGGTTTTGCTGGGGATGGCACGATCCATGCATCCTTGTAGGTGTTCATAGAGTGCATTTGTAAAGGTTCCTGCATCTTGGACACTGTTATCCTTTAGTGTGGGGGCTGTGAAACTTACTATCTCTGTCTTAAGTAAGGTGAAGTTTGCTATAGAAAGGTTTTTAACTGTGGTTTCCTTGCTTGGGGGTGGTGGTGTGGGGTGGACATCCAGAGTGATTAGTTTA
Source organism: Protopterus annectens (assembly GCF_019279795.1). Taxonomy (NCBI): domain Eukaryota; kingdom Metazoa; phylum Chordata; order Ceratodontiformes; family Protopteridae; genus Protopterus; species Protopterus annectens. The sequence goes on from NC_056741.1 coordinate 76,139,197, forward strand.
TGGTCTGATCTAACCAGTGACAGGTTGACCTCCATTGCAGAACACCTGTTGCCCATGTTGGTGATGACCACGTCCAATATGTTTTCACCTCTGGTAGGGGAGTTTACCAGCTGATCCAGTGCATTTGGGTTGATAAATTCCAGGAAGCGCTGGACCTGGGAGCTTGTACTTGAGTAGTTTTCCCAGTTAACAGTAGGGTAATTGAAATCACCTATTATCAGGGTGTTTGGTAGGACCTTCATGTTTTCCAGTGTCTCCAGAAAGGCGGAGTGGTGGTCCTGGGTCATGGATGGTGATCTGTAGCAGGCCACAATTTGCATTGCAGATTTGCCCAATGTTATTTGCACATGGATGATCTCAGCGGTAACATCCTGCGCCATTAACCTGGAGGTGCAGGTATCCTTGATGAACATGGATACACCCCCTCCTTTTGTGTTCCGGTCCATGTTCTGTGGCCGAAATGTGTGGTATGAGTTGTAGCCCAATAGTGCTGGGGTACTCTGTGGAGCCTTGAACCAGGTTTCAGTTACTACACAGATGTCGACATTCTCCATACTGAGGAGTGCTTCGAGCATGTGCATTTTGAATTTAAACCCCTGGGGTTGAGTAACATAGCCCTCATTTTTTTTATTTGTGCTGTTTACTGGGGTGGGTTTGACTTTTGAGCCTTGCCTAAAAAAGGCACTATAGGGGCAGCAGGAGCCTTGGCCAGTAATCGAAAGCCTGGGGGAACAGGTACAAGCCGTCTCTTATGAAGCAACGAGGCTTGTCAAGCATGTCATCCCAAGCTAACAGACACTGGATTCCCTTTGAATGACACCAGAAGCTTAGCCAGTTGTTGAAATTGATCATTTTTTCTTTATACTGTGGTAGCATATAGTATCTAAACACAAACTCAGCTGCTTTAATGAACTTTCATGTTAAGAGTATGGATGGCAATGCCTTAGACATGCACATCCCTCCTTGTTCACAGATGATCACTGCGGGAGTCAGGTAAGGTGGTGGGATTGTAGTATTGGTGGGGGGAATTGATAAGGATCCAGTCTATGATGGAGCTGGAGGTGGAATTTTTATGGAAGTGAGTGGGAGATGTTATAAGTTGGTGGAAGCCGTGTAGGTGGATAATGAGTTGGGGGGAGTCAGTTTTGAGTTTGGACCAATCAATGTTGACATCACCAAGGATAAGTGTCTCATATGGTATGTTGTGGGAGACCAGGATAGGAAGTTTTTTGTGGGGATTCAGATGGCAGTTAAGGATGATGATTTCAGTTGGGAGGAAGTCAGGAATTGGGGAAAGGTAAGGTGAGCGGTTAAGGTTGTTTGAGAAGAGGATGACCACACCACCCCCTTTTTTTACAGGTCTATCAGATTGGAAGATATTATAACCTGGTGGGAGTATTTCACTATTTGAGATTTGTGGCTTGAGCCAGGTTAAGATAGGGAGAGGATGAGAGGGGTATTGAGAGCTATCCATGAGTGCAGCTCAGTACCTTTACTTGCTAGTCTCTGAATATTCAATGAGTAACTAGTTAAGTATTTGGAGTTAAGTATGAGTAACTAGTTAAGCATTTGGATGGAGATGATTGTTGTGACTGAGGTTGGTGACTGTTAGAGGAGTAAGATGGGGGCAGTGTAGAGGTAGTTTTGGGGAGAAAAGAGGGGCCAGGTTTGGGATGGATATCTCCAGAACAAAGTAGGTTTTTAGTGAGGAGAGAGTGTGTAGTAGATGCTAGATGGAGTTTGCATAGTTTGACTTAGCTTTGTGGGAAGGTTTAAAAACCTGCATTATGGATAGTTTATATAGACTTGAGGTAGAGGTAGTAAAGAGATTAGGGGAGAGTAAAAGATGCAATAGTTGGATATATATTGCATGAGTGAGAAGTTGGTGAACATAGGAGTGGGTCAGAGAGATTGGAGTGGTAAGAGGTGGAGATAGATAGAATAAGGAGTGTGTAGAAGATATTACAAAATAATACATGGAATAAAATATGGTCAGATAACACACATAGATATCAAATGTCAATAAATAAATACAAATAAATAAATAAAATAAATATATATAGCATGTAAACACAAACTTCGCTGCTTTAATGACCTTCCATGTTAATAATATGGATGGCAATTCTTAGTCATTGTATTGCCTAATGAGCAGGATTTGAAATAATTCACTTTACACTAAAGAAATTATTTAGTAACAAACTTTATTTCTGCCACTAAACAGAAAACCTAATAAACTCTATGTAATTGAACAGTAAATCACACTAATACAGAAAACTAAGTAAACTTTATGTAACTGAACAGTAAATCACACTAAAACAGAAAACTAAGTAAACTCTATTTAACTAAAATATGAAATTAGACAAAACATTTAAAGAAAAACGTATACATCACCGATAAAGAGAATGCTTCATCCAGTCTTCAGTCTTGACTGGGAAGCCCCGTTGCATCAGGCAGGAATCTTCATCGGGAATACATTCTTGGGTAGTGCATCCACTCCGCAGGCGAGGCTACAAACTGAGTGCAGGGAGCCACAGATATATATAACCAAGGTATGACAATCAGTACGTTTCCAGTATAGGCTGGATCTTGCTAGATCATTCTGTGGTGTTAGCCTATCCCGAAGAAGGAACACCAATTCCTGCCAAATACAATGATTTTGCAATTTTCAAGTGTTAAGCTGGACTATTCCAATGACTTTGCAAGTTTTAGTACTTTACTGGAATACCGCAGCACACATACACATACAAGACATATTTCATAATCAAATGTAGTAACTTTGCTGAAATCCCTAAACTGTTCTGGAACACAGCATCATTTCTCATGCCTGCTGACACTTCCAGAATATCGCATTACTTCATACGTCAAGGAAGAAATAAAGACAATAAAGAGAATGTCGAGATATAGTGAGGCAACGGACAAATAACCACACTCAGTCAATGTACCCCTCTTTTGTATCACATTCACATCACATTCATCCCCTTGACCATTGACTCACTTATATTCAACATTTAAGACTGTATTTGCCTTGTTATAAATGCAATAAGTTAATTTGCAATTCCAGAATGTCAATAAAATCAAAATAATTATCAAAACTAAAATTGGATTTATTAACCAATTCAACAAGTTATTGCCAGATGCTGACCATCCAGTAAGTATGTCCCACCAATTAAGCGCTGTATCAGATTCTGTTTTCTTGGCTAAACTAATCAACTTATTCCCTATACTAATACTTGTCATTTTATGATGTAAAATACTATGATTTACTGCCTGTAAATGTTTTTTGAGATGTTGGGTATTATTTAACACTTCCTGTTAAAGGTTTAAGCTAAGTGTCAAATTATGATATTTCAGCTTGTCTGGTAACCAGGTATGAAATACATTAACATGTTTCAGGAGAAAAGACATAAGTTTCATTGTGCCAATGTAAATGAGTTACATTATCTAAACAACCTACAAAAGGATGCGTTAAAGCATACAATAATGTTTGGTTTGTCACTAAGCATAGAAATTGAGGAGATATTTATACAAACATTTCAAACATGGGAGGTAATACAGTCCATTTGCAAATATTGATGGAATGTTGAAGAAAACATGGTTCATATATAGGGGAATGTTGTCCACAAATAAGTCCATCCATCGTTTCCGTACAGTGTTCCAGTTTGTGCGTTCTGTTCGAGAAGTCAATATAATTTCCTTCTACATGGGGTAACCAATACTGGAATGGATACACAGGAGGTCCGAATACCAATGGCAAAGTTACAAACTGACACATTATTTTTGCATTTGTAACATTATAATGAATAATATAACCTGTACAAAAAATATCTGTACACCAAGGCTCAATTCTAGGTCCTCTTCTATTTAACAGACCTGTGGTAGTGGTGCTGTGGTAGCGTTGTCGTCTCACAGCAAGATGTTGTCCCGTTCGATTCTCAGCTAGAGCGTCTTCTGTGTGGAGGCATACGTGAATGGGCATGCCTTCGTTGAAGGTTGTGCATCAGGGCTGGTAACTCGGCACTTAAAAATCCATTACCAAACATTAGCAGACCGGAGTTCCACTGTGGCGACCCCTAACCGAGATAAGCCGAAAGACACAACAACATCATCAATTTTAAGCCTAGCCAATTATCTCTTGTGAGACTCAAACCCTGCACCTTGTGTTTGTAAGGCAAACACCTTAACCATTAGGCCACCCTCCCAACCCTAAAATCTTTATCAATGACTTCTACTAGGCCATCCCTAACTCTAAACTTATTCAATGCACAGACGATTCGACAATTATCTGCTCTTCTTCCTGCACTTCTACTCTAATGAAACTTACCCAAGAAGCATTCTGTGCTGCAGAGCTATAGATGCTCCAGAACCATTTATAATGAAACTTACCCAAGAAGCATTCTTTGCTGCAGAGCTATAGATGCTCCAGAACCATTTATAATGAAACTTACCCAAGAAGCATTCTGTGTGACAGAGCTATGGATGCTCCAGAACCATTTATAATGAAACTTACCCAAGAAGCATTCTGTGTGACAGAGCTATGGATGCTCCAGAACCATTTATAATGAAACTTACCCAAGAAGCATTCTGTGCTGCAGAGCTATAGATGCTCCAGAACCATTTATAATGAAACTTACCCAAGAAGCATTCTGTGTGACAGAGCTATGGATGCTCCAGAACCATTTATAATGAAACTTACCCAAGAAGCATTCTGTGTGACAGAGCTATAGATGCTCCAGAACCATTTATAATGAAACTTACCCAAGAAGCATTCTGTGTGACAGAGCTATAGATGCTCCAGAACCATTTATAATGAAACTTACCCAAGAAGCATTCTGTGTGACAGAGCTATGGATGCTCCAGAACCATTTATAATGAAACTTACCCAAGAAGCATTCTGTGTGACAGAGCTATAGATGCTCCAGAACCATTTATAATGAAACTTACCCAAGAAGCATTCTGTGTGACAGAGCTATAGATGCTCCAGAACCATTTATAATGAAACTTACCCAAGAAGCATTCTGTGTGACAGAGCTATGGATGCTCCAGAACCATTTATAATGAAACTTACCCAAGAAGCATTCTGTGTGACAGAGCTATAGATGCTCCAGAACCATTTATAATGAAACTTACCCAAGAAGCATTCTGTGTGACAGAGCTATAGATGCTCCAGAACCATTTATAATGAAACTTACCCAAGAAGCATTCTGTGTGACAGAGCTATGGATGCTCCAGAACCATTTATAATGAAACTTACCCAAGAAGCATTCTGTGCTGCAGAGCTATAGATGCTCCAGAACCATTTAGCACTAAATGCTAATAAGACTAAACTAATGTTATTTCCCCCTCCAGAAGCATTACCCTAGATAAACACTCCTTCCTTACTACCAGCAAAGATAACACTTCTCTTGAAACTGTCTCCACTGCCAAACTCTTAGGTATCCTAATTGATGACCAACTAAATTTTGAAAACCATTTGCTGGCAAATATAAAAAAAAACACACAAAAACTGGGCATGCTTTATCGTCATTACCCATTTATCTCTCCCCCCTGCCCGGCTCACTCTTGCCAACACCTACCTAATCCATCCATACTATATGGAGCCTCTATCCTTTCCAACCTGCAATCCTCCCTTAAATCCAAACTCTCCTCCTATTACTATAAGATCGCAAAATTCGCAACTGGCCACAGATCCAGCACCCATCACTGTACCTCCCTACACCAACTGAAATGGCTTGAACTCCCCAATTATCTTATCTACACACAACTCATCCAAGCACACAAACTTATATTTCGCCCTTCTCTCTGTTCCTCCCTCATCTCAACCTGTAAAATGCAGCTTCCCAACAGATGCCTATGATCAAACCAACAAAATCAAATTGAACTGCATAAACCCTCCAGCCCACCTGGCAAACATCTTCTTTCCTTCTGCCTTGCACGGCACTGGAACTCCCTCCCACCTCTCATCCGTACCACTACCAGTGTCTCTATCTTTAAATCTCTTCTCCACTTTCACCTAACATCACTGTGGAAATGCTCTTGCTCTCATCCTATATAATATCTCTATCTATATCACTTCCTACTTCAAACACTTTTGCTGACACCTTCTTAACAAGCTGTCACTCTTTATTCCTCTTAATGCATTATACGGGGTCCTTTCCACTACCTTCTACTGTGGAACTAACTTGATTATTGTTAATACTGTGATACTTATCTACCCTGACATTTCATTATCATTAAACTGTGATACTTTATCTACTCTGACATGTAACACTGTATACTTTATCTACCCTGACATTTGATTATTGTTAAAACTGTGATACTCCAAGAAGAGCTAAACCCAAACATAAAACTACTGTTCAATCTCAGCCTTCCTACAGGATATGTACCCAAAGAGTGGCGTACAGCAACAGTGGTCCCTCTCCACAAAGGTGGTGCCTCAACGGATCCTGGAAACTATCGCCCCATAAGCCTGACTAGCTTGGTCTGCAAAGCTATGGAAAGGATCATCATGGACCTCATAAATAAAGATATTGGGGACCAACAGACACTGGATCCTACCCAGTTCAGCTTTGTTAAGGGCAGATCCTGCCTCTTAAACCTTTTCGATTTCTTTGAAACAGTCACCAAGGCCATTGATGAGAGGAAGGTGGTCCACACAGCCTACATGGACCTCGCAAAAGCCTTCGATACAATACCCCAATCGGGCATTATAGATAAGCTCACCAGCTTAAATATAAACCCCTATGTCACTAGATGGGTTGCAAACTGGCTCAAGGGCAGAACCCACATGGTTAGAATAGCTGGAGCCATGTCAGACTCCAAACCAGTTACAAGTGGCATCCCACAAGGCTCAGTCCTGGGACCTCTCTTGTTCGGTATATATTTCTCGGAGGTACAGGCCAACACGGAAGGACTGTGGCTGACCAATTTCGCAGATGACTTCAAACTGGGCACCATAATCGACTCTCCAGCTGACACAAGCATCCTCCAAAAGGGCCTCATAGAAACAGACAACTGGTGCCAGAGCCATGGCCTCAAGCTAAATGCCAAAAAGTGTATAGTCATCCCCTTTGGCAAAAACAAAGTGCCCACAAATTACCACATAGGTGGTAATCCATTAAGTACAGAAGAAGTAATTAGGGACCTGGAGACCCAAGTTGATCGCAATCTCTCATTTGACAACCACATGGTCAAAGTGGTTAGAAAAACATTTTATATAGTCCACCTAATCATGAAGGGATTCACATCTAGATCAGGGGAGGTCATCGTGCCTCTTTACTCATCCCTCATCAGGCCCATAATTGAGTACAATGCCCCTTTTGGGATGTACCTTACCAGACACCTGCAGCAACTGGAAAGACCCCAAAAGTACCTCACCAAGAGGATCAAAGTGCTCAAACAGATGCCATATGCTGCCCGGTTAAAGAAACTCCAGCTCTACTCAGTGGCATACTGCCTGCTCAGAGGTGATCTGTGCCTGATGTATAAAGCCATGTCCAACCCGGAATTAATGGACATACTGCACCTCAGAAAATCCAAATCCCATCGAGCTACGCTCTCGAGAGACTTGAACCTCAGCACTGAAATAAATAGGACATGCTGGAGGGACAGATTCATAAGCCAGAAGCTCCCTTCACTCTGGAATAAAATCCCAGTCCAAGTTAGGCAGAGTCCCACATTGACTCTCTTCAAGAGGAATCTTGATGAGTGGATGGGAGATCGTAGGTTTACCCCGGGTATCACTTCTGTGTCACTGTTAGGCAGAGGCACAGTATACTAACCTCGAAAAAGGGCATAGCAAAATTAATTTAAAATGGGTGGCAAAAGCCAAACACACTCTGGCTAGGCTTATAAATGCCCTAGGGCAGATAGCCTAGTATGAACCTATGAACCTATGAACTTTATCTACTCTGACATTTTATTTTCTAAATTCTCTTTAACCGCTGTATCAGTATCTAGTAGATTTACAGTTATGATGCCTTAGTAGCTCTGTGTAACCTAGAATTATTTTATTTTGATTTAAATTTTTTTTTTAATTGTATTGCATTTGTATTTGTAATACTGTTATTTTAACTAGTTGTAACTTTGGAGCTTTTCTCCCCAGGACTCCATTGAAAACGGGCTCCTCAAAGCCCAATGGACCACCCTGGTAAACAAACTGCAAATAAAATAAATAAATAAATCTTGTTTTTTCAGAGAACAATCTTATCCAATTAGTACTGGGTATCCACTTATTGAATAATTGTCTCCATATATGCTCATTATTAAGCATTAATTTTGTTTGCACAAAATTCTTCTGTATTGAAACATAAAAGGATTGTAAAGTACATGTTGTTCAATTTACAAACTTAGTAACATTTGTATCAAATTTCAAATGATGAACTACAGAAGCATTAATTTGATCCAAAAATTATTTTTCATAACCGAAAACTGTTTTTGTGTATGCCAGACTGTAGGATTCCACTGTGCTTGTAAATGTATAATTTGTAAAACATCCTGACCCACAGTTTTGATTTTATTAGCTAAGACTTTGATATCAATAGCATTTAAAGTTCCTAACCCTGTACCAATACCTCTTAACAAAGTGCTATACCAAGCTCATTTCTGTCTACATTTACCTATTTTTGGAAAGGCAACATTAAAATACAGTACAGTTTTTTGATACATTTGTCCTACATATTTACATGTAGAAGGCACTTTAATTATTTGTTCAAAATGAGCCCTGGGGTTGTTGTTCAATACAGTTATTTGAGAGGCCCATATTCCACTTATAATTTGAGTTGCATTCAAACAAATCAATACTGTGATGTTCTGTATTATATATTTATATTTATTATAAATTTCAGTTGTGTTCTGACAAAAGTAGTAATTTTCTCGGTATGTGTGTTCATATTTACAATTACAACATCTTATATCTGCGTGATTTTGAATTATTACCATAGCTTGTCTGTCATTCAGTAATTGAACATAAAGATGCCCTCTTCTTACCCTCCAAATAGTTACATTTCCTTCGAAGGTTAAGTTGGTGGGGGCGTGGCCAAGATGTCAGAGAGATAACAGCACTTTTTTGACGCTCTGCTTAATAGAAATTTCTCTGACAGGAAATTTTCTTAATATTATTTTAAAAACATCTAAGTTTTCTTTCACCTATATATTTAGATACAGTGGATTATTTTTTTCTACAAATATTTCAATTTTGGTGAATAGAAAGTGAATTACATCCTGTCAGAAGTACAGCAGCTGAATATAACAGACTCTCTCAGCCATGAGTCATTCAAAAGCCTCTCTCCAGGAAACTTCCATGAAGAAAGAATTACAAACAATAATATCTAGTATTCAAGATCTTTCCATGAAAATGGACAATTTAGAAAAAATCATGGAAAACATGAAGAAAGAAAATAGAAAGCAGATTGAAGAATTCAAGGAGATAATTACAAGACACTCAGACCAGATAACAGAAATTGAAGAATCTCTTAATGAAATAGATGAAAGACAACATGAAAATGATAGCCAGATTGACTTCTTACTAAAGCAAAACACCACACTTTCAGATAAAGTGGAGGACCTAGAGTCAAGGTCACGAAGAAATAATATTAGAATATACGGCATACCTGAAAAAATGGAAGGAAATAACACAATACAGTTCTTGAATGACTGGTTGCCTAAGACACTAAACCTACCTGAATCTCTCTCTTTTGGGATAGAGAGAGCTCACAGGTCATTGTCAAATATGTCTGTGTCAAAAAATCCAAATGCTTCAAGATCCATTATTGTAAAATTTTATCATCTCAAAACAAGGACTTAATCGTGAGAACAGCGTGGGCAGGTAATCCTATACAAATTAATGGTTGAAACATAAGATTTGACAATGACTATACCTCTACTATAATAACTAAAAGAAAAGCCTGCATTCCTCTCATTAAAAATCTGAAGAAAGCTGAAATTAAAGCACAAATCATTTTTCCTGCCAGAATTAAAATACGTCTATCTGAAGGAATAAAAATATTTAATAATCTTGATGACACCTCTGAATATGTGAAAAAGAATAAGATTTTGGAAAATACTGAAGATATGGACATCTCATTACCTAGTTTAAAAAGGCAGGCAACAAATGGAAAAATGTTATCGATCGATAAAACAAGCAAGAAGCTTAAGGGTAAATAATACAAATGAAGCTCTTCCACAATCCCTTCAAATCCCAAAATTTTCGTGCTATAAATCACCTACTTCTGGGAAAAACATACATGTTAAGGTAAAAATCATTTAATATTTAGTAAGTATGCTTATTTATTTATTTTTTAATTTATTTGCTATTTAAAAGCCTTTAACACAAATACGCTAGAATGTTAAACATAGATGTTAAAATTCTAAATCTTCCCTTGACAGAGTGTATTATTAGTTGACAACTACATAGGAGCAATGTAGCAATACCATAGAAATATTGGTTAAAACAAGAACCCCCTTAATACCGGATACTGTATGTGTATGTGTATTAGATTCCGATAATATAGATCGCTCCGATAAGTGAAATGAAAGCTCCCCATCTCAGTGCAATTAAATGAAAGTGTAGCCCCTTTTTTTGCATCAGTGGGCTTTCTCTCCTGTCAAATGTCATGTTATGTTTGGGTCCTTTTAGATCTAATGGAAATAACTTAATGTGGCTTGTTCTAAATAGTTTAAAAGGTATTGGAAATTGTTCTTTATCATAATAGAGAAGGTTGTTTTCTTTCTAAGAATCCGTCATGACATGTAAAAATACATTCTCATACACTTGAGAGGTTTGTGTCTTTACTAAATGTGGTTTGTGGGTCCACCTGCTGACGGAGAGGGAAAAGGAGAGGTATTTTCTGATGAAAGCTGGTGGAGTGTGTGTTGCAGAGACAGGAGGGTTTGTGTGCTTGATATCGGATACATTGGCCAGTAAAATTGATAGTTACAGAGAATTTTATATCTATATAAAACGGGGCAAAGCTGTTTTTTTTTTTTTTGTTATACTTCATATACATGCTTTTTGAGTAACATATTCTGTTTTTCTTTTCTCTCACAAAATGCACATCACGAGTATCTCATGAACAGTTATCATAGCTTGCTGCAGATTCCCTAGTGCGAGCTTCTAACCGCCAAAACTCAAATCTTAAAGGAGAAGGAAAGAAAAAAAAATAAAGAAGGCTGTTGCCTCGAGACTTCTTGGACAGATCTTCTTTGTAATACAAGAGACTTATGCATGTACTCTCTCCAAGTCTCTTTTGTCATATGAACTTTGGTTACGTAGTAACGTTACCAGAAATCTTCACATGAAAAAAAGAAAAAAGAAAACGGAACAACTGAATGCTTTATCACACACCAAGAGCGATAAAGAAAAATATATAAAAACATAGACATATATAAAGGTCCTTTTTACTAAACCAATGTTGATGCCTATATTGTTCCATTCATAATAAGTTTTCTGATGACGTGTTTTACAAAGTAGTTTACGCTTGATCATTAGTTGGCAGCTGTAGCTAACAGATATAGTGAAAACATAGTCTAGGTCATCTGATCCTTTTTGGTTAGCAGAGCAGAAAGCGGCATATGCAGTGGTTATAAAGTCACTAAAATACATTATCTATTGGGGATTAATGTGTTTTTATTATTTTTAAAGTAGATTTTGGGACAGCTATGTATTTTCTGTGCTTTCATCTTGATATCTTCATCCCCAATCTTATTGATTATATGAGTTGTTGGTTGATGGCAATACTGCTGGAATGGGGAAGCCAAAGCTGCAGACAGACCATTACAATAAATAAAAATTCTGTTATAAAAGAGTGAAATAATATATTGGGGCAGGCAAAATTCCAGAACCAAAGAAAAGGAGACAGTTCTGCTTAGAGAACGATCTTAGTTGTTACTGAAGTGATGCTTTTGCTTCACTAGTCAGTGATAGTAGTAGAAGACTGTTAGGGGGGTGGTGCAGAGTGGGGATGGCTACTCTTGACTTATAGTTACTACTTTCATCAGGACATGAGGACAGTTGTTATTTCCAAAGGTAGCCTTTACTTTTTAACTGCTTTTCTAATTAATAGTTTGCATTATGTTGGATTTATAGTGAATGGTGAAATTGGGATCTACTTAATCCACCTCCAGCTACATAAGTGCATACTACAATCTGACATTTTCACTAATATTCATAAAATATTGAATGTTTTACTGTCTGTAGAGTACATTTTCTAGCAAAAGATATATTGCATGTTAACCACTGCCACTCTAACTGTAAAATATTGATAAAATGTGTTAATGTATTTTGTTAAAAAGGACAACTTAAGGGAACACATTATTACTATAACCTCTAAAACTGAAGTGTCTTTGAAGGTTAAAAGCTGTGACTTCATTATATGATATTTTTATCAAAATCAAGCTACACTACATAGTTTCTTTAGACTCACATCTTTGGAAAGAAAAGCTAATGTTTTTGATGATTACATAGATCTATATACCTGCATAGATATTTGTGCAACTAAAATATTATCTTCTTATGTAACAAATTCTCATTAGTACCTCTTTATTTTAAATATCTTTAATACATTAAGAAATTCTTTAAGGTTAATCAGATATGTTTCTTTCTTTTTTTGGGGGGGAAGGGAAAAAAGAAAGAAAAAATGGTAATTTTATATCTTATATAAAAGGAAAATAAGCCTATAGGCTATATATTAATATGCTGATTCTATAGTAAATATTAACACTGTTGTGATTTCACAGACAAGTTCATACTGGAATGTTTTGTTACATGATAAATTTTCTTATTTTTATACATAAATTTCTTTACTGAATTCCTGGTTAAGTAGATTTTGATCTAATGTAGTATACTAAATTAAGATCTGTATTAGTACAGAATAGACATAACTGAATATGATATACTATGTCATGATACAAGTTTAAAGACACTGTTCTTAAAAATTTTGAAAATTACATTATTCATGGTAATAGATGTTTTTCCACAATATCTCCTACATAGTAATACCTATTCATCCTGGAGAATTAATAGGTTGTAGTTTGTTGATTCAATAAAATATTAGGTAGTAGCATTAGAGAACGATAGTCTTGAGCACTAAGGATGATAGAGGGTGGTATTGATGACTTCTTCATCAATCCAGGAACTAGATGTTCCATGGTTAGTTTTGTATATAGTTATATTTTCATCTTCTCTGAACATTACTTGTTAATTAAGTCCAGAATAGTATTTATCCATCAAAAGCTTAAAGTAATCAATGTCTGGGTTTAAATGTCTGTCTCTGAATGCAAATGGTCTTAATAACCCTACTAAAAGAGGAAGGTTACTCAAATACCTAGCATCTAATAAAGCTGACATTATATTTTTGCAAGAAATGCACATTATTCAGAAAGATCTAGAAAAAATGTTTTTTAAAGGTTATAGTATTCTAGCTGAATCTCATTTCCAAAGAGAAGAGGAACCATAATTTTGTGGAAAAATACATTACCAATACCTAAAATAATTAACACTTTCTCTGATAAAAATGGTATGTTGTGTCTAGTAGTATTGGAATTGAATAAGAAATATTTTACTTTAGCAAATATGTACTGGCTACCTGGTACTGGTGCTAAATCTGCAAACAAATATTTGGAAATAATAACAGCAAATTCTAAAGGAGATATCATTTTGGCAGGTGATTTTAATTGTATTCTATCATCTAAAGATACCACTAATGTCAGCAATATTAAGATACCTGCATCAGCCAAAAAATTGATAGATTTTGTCTCATTTCATAACCTAAAAGACATATACATGATCAGAGAGCAGAGGTCTCTCAATTTTACTCACTTTTCTTATAGATATGGTACACAGATGACTATTGATAAAGTGTTTATATCTGACAGCCTATTATCTAAGACTCAAGATGTAGTGATTACATCATGCCCTCTGTCAGACCACAATGCCATACTATTTAAAATTAAAATTAAACCAAATGATCTTATTCATTGGCAGAGACTACCAGCCTATATTATTAAGATAAAAGGATCCAAAGAATGGTTTATAAAGGAAGTAAACTATTATATTGAACTTAATAATAATAATAATAATAACACAAATATAGTGTTTATTTCAGACTCTTTAAAATTTTATATATATATGGGAAAATAAAAATCTGGTATTTACATAAAAGGAAAGAATGGGACAAAGAATTATTAAATCTACATTTAAAAATTGACACTTTAAAAAAGAATTTACACCCAAAAGAATTGGGCTTGAATCTGGAATTAAAACAACTAAATCTCGAATATTTAGAAATTCTTAGTCATAAAGTAGCAATTAATTTAGAGAGGTTAAAATTACAATCTTATTCATCTAATCCAAAACATATGCATAGATTAGCAGCCAAAACGAAAAGTTTTCACAAGAGTAAATACATAATTGAAATATTACACACATCTAAACACAATTCAAAACCTTCTTCAGATCTAAAAGATATTTTAGAGATTTTTCATTCATATTATGAAACAATGAATAAAGCAAACTTAAACTTTACTAATAATAGTTCAAAAATAGAATTTCTAAAAAACAATATAAATAATAAACTTTCTAAAGAACAAAATAATAGATTACTTAAATCAATATCATTAATAGAAGTTAAAGAAAGAATACAAAATCTTAAAAATAATAAAGCCCCTGGTCTTGATGGCATAATAGGTGAATTATATAAAATTTTCCCCGATTCCGCTTTGAAGATATTAATGAAAGCACTTGAGGAATTTCGAATAAGTGACAAACTTTGTCCTTCTTGGAAATATTTGCTAATTTCTCCCATTTTAAAACAAGATAAGGACTCCAAATTTGTTTCATCATATCGTCGTATTTCCCTATTAAATATAGATTATAAAATATTTACGTCTATGTTAGCAAACAGATTTAATCAAATGATGCAGACTTTAATAACGATCAAACAGGTTTTATACTGAACAGAAAAGTTCAGGATAATACTATTAGACTTTTAACTTTAATAGATTTTGCAAATAAAAAAAAGAATTATCACTCATCAGTCTAGATCTAGATAAGGCATTTGATTCTATTAACTGGACATACTTATTTATGGTATTAAAAGAATATAATTTCTCCTCGGAAATCTTAAACTTGTTAAAAAAATTATATGAAAGTTCTATAGCATATATTAAAATCTGCGCTTTTTTATCTGGCCCACTTCAAATTCTAAAAGGCACTAGACAAGGTTGCCCTTTATCCCCACTACTATTTGCATTAGCAATAGAACCATTTGCTAATTTTATAAGAAACAATATAAACATAAAAAGTTTTGATGCTAATGAGAACTATTCATCTAAAATTTTACTCTTTGCAGATGATATCTTATTAACTATTGGAAATATTGATTCATCTATTGACCACATTATCAGATCATTAAAACTCTTTGAGGAAATCTCAAACTTTAGATTTAACCAAAACAAAACAGAAACTATTCTCATCAATAAAAAATTGAATAACACTCTATCTAATTACAATAACTTTAACTGGACCAGTGATAAATTGAAATATCTAGGGGTTCATATTCTGTCTAAATGGAAAGACACTATAAATATAAATTGCAAAATTTTATTAAATAAAATCACAGAATACATTAATAGATGGAAGAAAATGTTCTTTACTATAGAAGAAAGATTATCTCTGATAAAAATGATTCTATTACCAAAAATTCTTTTTTATCATCAAACACTATTGGCTCCTCCTTCTAGAAAACAACTTAAACACATAAACACTATATTAATTAAATTCCTATGGTATCCTCAAAAACCAAGAATTAAATATGATTGGCACTATAAAAACTGGAGTGAAGGAGGGATTGCTTTTCCAAATTTTGAGCTTTATGCTTATGCCATTATTCTTAATATAACAAGTCTGTGGTTAAGTCCAAAATACCATTCAAATTGGAAAAATTTACACAAAACAATACTATTAACTAAATTTGACAAGTTTTTCAAAAACATATATTCTGAAAATATTAAGCTATTTATAGTTATTAAAGAATTCTTCTTCAACAATGAGCAGGAAAAATCCCATCTTATTCCTATAATTAAATATATCTTGCAAAATTTTAAAAAGTAATGAATAAGAATCTTTTGAACAACAATTTGTCCATTCTAATGTTTCCAATAATCTTAACCAGGGGATGCTTTGATTTCTTTAACATGAAAATAAAAACTATGGAAGAAAATGGGTTATTATTCTGGCATCAGTTTTTAGGAACTAATTTTATTTATTTATTTTATTATATTTTACATTTGTTAACCGGGCTAGTCTAGCTGGATATATGTCCATTTTCAGTAGAGGCCCGGGGGGAAAAGCTCCAAGCATAAACAGTGTCAAAGTTAACAATGTCTAAAGACATAATGGGATACAGTACATATCAATATTAGTCTAAAAGTAGTAATAAAAATACATTTTAAGCTATAACAGATTTAGTAAAAATTCAACTAAGTAATTATACAAAACACAATAGAATGAATTGGAAGTCTCAAGTTGGGAAGAGAACACAAGTGTTATTCTTCAAATACAGAGAAAGAGTAGTGCAAGTTATGAAGGCTTAGGTTAAAGGAGTAGTGAAAGGGGTAAGTGAAGAAGAGAAGAAGATGATCAGTCTGGGTTAGTGCATGGACACAGCCAATCAGTTTTTAGATGTTCTTTTAGCTGTTTTTTAAAAAGAGGTGTAGAGGCAAGGGTAGATAATTTTGAGGGAAGCTGATTCCAGATTTTTCCTGCAGTGTTTGTGAAGAGTGAATCCCCAGCTTTGTTATTCACTTTCTGTGAGGAAACTAGAAGCTTATTAGCAGAGCGGAGTGTGGATAGGTTTGTATACGGTGTAATTAGATTGGTGAGGATGGGGGTGTTGTTAGGGTGATGTAGGATCTTTTGAGTAATAAGTAATTGTTGACAGAGTATATAGTTCTTTAATTCTAGCCATCCTAGTTGTTTGAGGTTAAGGCAGTGGTGAGTTTTAAAGGGGGAGCATGTGCTGAATCTAGCTATGCTATTATAGCAGGTTGAGAGTTTAGAGAGGTTGTTTCTGGACAAGTTAGTATATATAACACAGGCATAGAAAAGGGTTGAAATGAGGTGGGTTTGGGCAATAGTCTTTCTTGCAGCAGGGGTAAGGAAGGGTTTGATTCTATAGAGGGTACCAAGTTTTTTATTAACAGACTTTATAGTGGAGTTGATGTGTTCATCATAGCTGAGATGATTATCAATTGTTACACCTAGTAGGCATGTTGTAGAATCTGGGATAATGTTGGTACCATTGTTAGAGGTTATAGTGAAGAAAGGAGTGGGTGATTTGTGAGTAGGGGTGAAGAGCAATAATTTAGTTTTTTTGGGATTAAGGAGATAGTGTTGCATAAACCAGTTCTCAACATTTTGAAAGACAGTTTGGGTAAGGGAGTGGAGATTGGCTATATTCGTAGCTGTACAGATTAAGGTGGAGTCATCAGCGTATTGAATGCAGGTGGCTAGAGGTATGTTCATGTCCAGATTGTTAATAAATAGAGAAAAGAGTAGGGGGCCTAGGATAGAGCCTTGGGGTGCTCCAATACTGACTGGTAGTAGTGAGGACAAATTGTTCTGCCAAAGTACTGCTTGCTTTCTATTTTCTAGATATGATCTAAACCATTATATGGCTTGAGAGTTGAGAGAAAGGGCACTCAGTTTGTCTAGTAGTAAGTTATGGTTAACCATATCAAAGGCTTTTGACAGGTCGATAAATAGAGCAGAGGAAAATGAGTTGTTGTTACGATTTTTATTTATGGAGTCGGTAAAGGATAAGAGGGCTGTTGATGTGCTATGGAATGGTCTAAAGCCGTGTTGGCAGTTTGCAAGTAGGTTATTTTGTAGTAAGTGGTTAATTAGTTGTTTGTGAACACATTTTTCCATGATCTTAGCTAAGGGGGAGAGTAAGGCAATAGGGCGATAGTTAGAAAGCTCAGTAGATGGACCACCTTTGTGTAGAGGGATGATATGGGATATCTTCCATAGAGCAGGGATTTTGCCTTCTGTGATAGTTCTATTAATAATGATGGAGATGGGGTAGGCTATGGCTTTTGCGGCTATTTGTAGGAATTCCGATGGGAGATGGTCAGCTGAAGGGGTACAAGGTGTCAGTCTTTGAAGTAGCTTACAGATGAGGGATGTAGATACAGGTTGTAAGTGATAGGTAGGTAGTGAAGTATTGCAGGTATTAGTTGTGGAGGTAGTGAAGGTTGGTAAAGAATTATCCAGGGTTAGAATGGCTTCAGTAAAATAGTTATTAAATGCATCAGGGATTTGGGTGGAGTTATTATGATTGAAACCAGTTGGGTCTGGAGTAGTGTTGTGGCCTGGCTGAAGAAGTTTGTTTATTCCAGACCAAAACTTTTGAGGAGTTTGTTGGCTGCTTTGTTGTAGTTGAATGTAAAAATCTTTTTTATCTCTAAGAATATCCTTCTTGGTGGCATTTCTTAGCTGTTTATAGTGAAGGTGGTTAGTTGGGCATTTGGTAGCTCTCCATTTGGCCCAGATTTTATTTCTAAGGAGTATCTTCTGCGTAGTTTGTTTTGTGAGCCATGGTGCAGATTTTGTTCTTATTCTAGTAGTACGATAAGGTGCATGGTAGTCTAGGATCCTAAGAAAGTTAGTATTAAAGTAAGTAACGGATTTATTAAGTTCTAGATGCATTAGTGGTGAACAGTCACATGCTTGTAGTTCGGTTAGAAAGCTGTCTGGATTAAAGAATTTTTTTGAGCGGGAGGTTCTGAGGTTATGAGTATTTGGAATGTGGACTTTTTGTCTAATAATGTAAGTAAGCATGTGGTCGCTAATGTCATCTGGTAGGGTTCCTAGGGTATAAGTCTCAGAGTGGCTATTAATAAGGATTCAATCCAGGGTAGTTTCTTTATTGCTAGGTTTGTTGATCCTTGTAGGGGTTGTTATTAATTGTTTGAAACCAAAGAGGTTTATGTGATTGGTAGGATTCAAAGAACTGCAAGTGGACCAGTCTATGTTAAAGTCACCTAGTACAATGGTCTCCTGGGGTAGTTGGGTAGAGAGGTGATTGAGTAGGTTCTCCAGAGTACTAGTATTATTACCTGGTGGTAGATACATACAAAGTAGGTATATCAATTTAGAATTATTGATTTGGAGTTTTGCAGTTAGGATTTCAGAATTGTTAGCAAATGATGGAAGGTCATTTATGGGGGTAATTTGGAGGTTAGATTTATAGAGAATGGCTATACCTCCACCTTTTTTGGTTTTACAGTCACTTCTAAGGATGTTATAGCCAGGAGAGGTAATTTCCTGGTCTAGAGTAGATGGTTTAAGCCAAGTTTCTGTAAGACATAGTATGTCAAATGAGAGTATGTCAAGGAGAGCATGTAGATGGGAGATTTTGTTGTTAACACTTCTAATGTTAAGGTGACCTATTAAGAGGGAGTTGCATGGTTTTATTAGTGTTGAGACTGTGGGGAAGTTTACATTGCTTGGGTTATTGGTATAGTTATTATTGGGGCCAGGGTTTGGATGAATATCACCATCTAGGAGGGGGTGTTGCTGGGGGTATTGAAGAGATTTAAGGAGTTTGTAGTGGTAATTTAGAGTCTTCTTTAAAGAGAAATAGCTGATGTGGGTAGTTCTGTGATATTTTAGGTTGCATATAGTTGGAATTACAAGTTATGTTGCTGTGATTAAGGGAGAGGATGAAAGAGGGTGTTAGTGTTTGACGGATGTAATGTTTTTGTTCAGGGAGAGAAAGATATTCAAAGGAGGTGAGTAAGTAAGGTATAGTAAGACAGGCCAATGTGGTGGTTAGGAGTAGTAGATTAATGAGAATATGTTTATTATTTATTTATTTATTTATTTTATTTATTTATTTAACATTTGTTGACTGGGAATGTCCGACTAGGTTCCACAGAGCCTGTTTTCAGTGGCGGCCCAGGGAGAAATGCTCCAGATGCATGTCTTTGTAATGTGGGAGGAAACCGGAGTACCCGGAGGAAACCCACGCGAACACAGGGAGAACATGCAAACTCCACACAGAAGGCACCCCAGCCGAGAATCGAACCAGAGAACCTCTTGCTGTGAGGCGACAACGTTAACCGCTGCACCACTGCACTGTCCTATTAGTCATTGCATATTAGTTGGGGCCATGGTAAAAAGTAGATTTAATAAGGGAAAAGATAGTGTAAGTAGGTGTTGAAGCAAGAGGGAGAGAAATTTGGGAGGGATAGAGCAGGGTGCAAATAAGGATGGAAGAGATTAAAGGGGGTTGAAGGAGTGGTAGATTTGGGAAGGAAAATAGTGTAGTGGGAGGATAGTTGGGTCAAGTGGTGATATGAAATGAAATTGAGTTCTAATTAGGAGATATATATCAGTGAGGAGTCTGAAGAAGGTGAGGTAAGTGATTGGATAGGAGGTAAGGGGGAGTGGCTAGTGAAGTATAAGTCTAGGGCCTCGGGTAGAAACAGGAAAGGAGTAGCTGGAGGAGAAACAATCAGTAAGCAGAGCTGAAATCTGAAGGTAAGTGAAGTAAGCCTGAAGTGTGAAGGAGCAGGGATAGGTAAGGAGTATATAAGAAAACAGGGAAGTATAGCAAGTTAAGATAAAGGGTAAAGTGTGAAGTTACAGAGTAGTTCTAAGGCAGAATTACTAGGGGTAAACAGGAGTATTACTGGAAGGGATAGGAGTGCCACCTATTGGCTAAAGCTAGTATTGTAAGCAATTACTGTACGGGGGGTAGGTTTAGTGCTAGATTAAGGGAGGGGAGAGGCAAGTACAAAGGGTAAAAGAGGTGGTATGAGAGTTTAGTGTGCAAGGTAGCTAGTATGGGGGGGAGGCTGCTGGCTATCCAGGCTCAGGGCGAGCTTTTGAACCCCTGTAGCACCATTGGACGGTAGTAAGTTTTACAGGTAGGACATAGATCACATACTTTCTTAAATCCTTGAAAGTGAGAGCAAGGAGTTGAGGCTGTGAGAGGAGGCCACAGTTCTTTGATGGATGGGTCCTGTGTCACCAGGTAGGTAAGTTCTCAGAAAAAAAATTGGTCTGGAACAGCACAGTGTAGAGCAGGGTACAGAGGGAAAAGACGCTGGGCCAGGAGCAGACAGCAGCAAGGGGCAAAACTAATAATATTCATGATACTACCTACCTTTTAGCCAGGTATAATATCTACCAAAATAACTGGTTAAATATTCATATCTTCAGAGAATTTATTTTAACGGAATTTAAAAGACATAATTTTCCTGCTATAACAGACCTCCCCAAAAAATTATCCATCCTCTTTGACTTCACCAATACAGGCTATAATAATGGTATCTCATTGTCAAGATTTTACAACATTCTTAGATCAGATATAATAATATTAGATGACAATTTATAGAAATATATCAACAATTTCAATAACTCCCAAATACATATAAATGATAAAACTTTAATTCTCAGATCTGTTTACCATACTTCTTTCACATATTGGAAAATTTGTACATGGAAATTCATTCATAGAAGTTTTATTACACCAAAAAAAGCCTCTAGAATAAGCAAAAAAGATTTTAATAGATGTTGGAGATGCGAGGAGCTAATAGATGCCGACTGGGCACATATGTTTTTAGAATGCAGAACAATAACCACATTTTGGATGGAGTTTCAAAATTTTATTAAAGCTTTGTGGTCAGACAGATGTGAGATCTCTGATTCTATGATACTTTTTAATGCACCAATGCCAAGGTATGTTCCACTGAATCAAATGAACCTCCTTTGGACTCTACTTGCTATAGCAAGAAAAACTATTACTAGAAATTGGAAATGTAAAAATAACCTCTCATTCAAGGAATTTATATCTTTTACTATGATTATTTGTAGTAGGGAATTACAAACAGCTATGTTACACTCCTCAAACATGACTCATAAACAAATTGCCTGGATAAAGCTTAAAAAACTATTAGATAAAATGTAATGTTATTGAAGATTTGGTATCTATTTTGGACCTTGTATATAGTTTTTGTTAAAATTTGATATTACGTTGTTTTTTCTTTTTAAAAATTGTATTTATACTATTGAAAATCAATAAAAAAAATATAAAGAAAAAAAAGGTTAAGTTGGTAGTAAGACATCCTTGTCCAACAAGGCAGGCAAAAGTACCTTGTGTCCTATTCTGTGCACTAGCAACCCATCCCCACTGAATTACTGTTGAGCTGACTGGTTGCTTTTACTCCTGGTGTTACGCACTTTGCCAAATGGACATCATACAGCACAGCGAGACCACCAACAATTAACTTTGGAGTTAGAATCTGAAATTTTTTTTATTTTTTATTTTTATTTTACATTTGTTGACCGGGCTAGTCTAACTGGATACATGTCCATTTTCAGTAGAGGCCTGGGGAGAAAAGCTCCAGGAAAACATACAAAATTAATAGAGGATTAACAGAAAGAAATACAAACAGTAGTAATTGTTACATAAAAACATTAAAACCAAGAAAATTGATTAAAAAGTTTTTTTTTGTTTTTTTTTTCTCTAACAGAAGATGAACTACTCTTAGTAGATGTAGCATAATGAAAAACGTTTAAGGGTAGTATACTAAAGAAGGTATAATATACTAGTGAACATTGAATTTATATGCAAAACTTAGTATATAGAAATATTATAGGAAGGTTGTAGTAGATGTAGGTTGAAAGTAAGAGTCAAGAAAAAAATGTTAGAAAGCAAAATTAGGAGAGCAGTTATGTACATAAGAGGGGTAAAAGGGTGAAAGTGGACCCAAGGAAGTAGGAAGATAGAAGTGAAGGAGGTAAACAATTTAGTCAGGGTTTGTGCAGGGGCACAACCAGTGTGATTTTAGGTGAATTTTGAGTCTTTGTTTAAAGAGAGACAGAGATGGTAGTAGAGTTAGATCTGTAGGTAGAAGGTTCCAGTGTTTGCCAACAGTGTTTGAGAAAATGCTATCACCTGACAAGTTATTAGACTTTGTAGTACAAACAAGTAATCTACTTGAAGAGCGTAATGAAGTTAGATTAGTATAAGGGGTGATAAGGTTAGCAAGAATAGGAGTATTTTTAGGTTGATAAAAGATTTTGTGGGCAATGATGAGTTGGGAAAATATTAGCATGCTAGGTAATTCAAGCCAGTTGAGCTGCTTAAGATTAAGACAATGGTGTGTCATGTATGGATTGCTGGTAGCAAACCTGGCAATATTGTTATATGCATGAGAACTTTTGAGGAGGTTAGTTCTTTTTAGATCCGTATAAATTGGTGAGGCATAGAGAAGTGTAGAGATTAAGTGAGAGTGGGCAATGGTGGTTCTGGCCTGAGGAGTAAGGAAAGGTTTGATTCTGTATAAGGAACCAATTTTTCTGTTCACTGCTTGTATGGTGTTGTTAATATGCATATCATAGGTGAGGTTGTTGTCGATTGTGACTCCTAAAAGTTTGATAGATTGTTCAGGAGTTATCAGGGTGCCTTTGCTAGATACAATAGAGAGATCAATAGGAGAGGACCTACTGGTAGGTGGAAATAGTAGAAGTTTAGTTTTTTTAGCATTCAAAAGAAGGCAACATTTTAGGAACCATTCTTCAACTATGTTAAATACTTTTTGGGTTATGTAGTGAAGTTCAGAGGTGGAGTTAGCAGAGCATATAAGTGTGGAATCATCGGCATATTGAATACAGGTGGCTTCCGGGACTGCTATGTGAAGGTTGTTGATAAATAGTGAAAAAAGAAGGGGTCCTAGAATAGAGCCCTGGGGGACTCCTATGGAGACTGGTAGGAGGGATGATAGTTTATTTTCCCAGAGAACTGCTTGTTGCCTATTGTTAAGGTAAGATTTGAACCATTGAATAGCTGGGGGATCAAGAGCAAGAAGTTTGAGGGTATTTATAAGTAGGGGATGATTGACCATATCAAAAGCCTTTGACAGGTCGATGAAAAGAGCGGAAGAGAGGGTGTTGTTATTACGGTTCTTATTGATGGTATCTGTGAAGGATAGAAGGGCAGTGGTGGTGCTGTGAAATGGTCTAAAGCCGTGTTGGCAAGTGGCCAAAATATTGTGTTTAATTAAGTGGTTAAGTAACTGATGGTGAATACATTTTTCCATGACTTTAGCTAAGGGTGAAAGAAGAGCTATTGGTATGTAGTTAGAATAGTCAGTGGATTTACCACCTTTATGCAGTGGGATGATGTGGGAGACCTTCCAGATTTCTGGGATGATACCTTCATTAATGGTTCTATTTAGTAGGATTGATATGGGAATGGCAATGGATTTTGCTGCTATTTGCAGATACTCAGCAGGTAATTGGTCTGCTGAGGGGGTAGAAGGCTTAAGCTTTAGGAGGATTTTGTAGATAGAGTTGGTTGAGATAGGGTGAAATGTGAAAGTTGGTAGAGGTATAGAAATGTGGGAAGGTAGCCTCATGTTATTAGTGGAAAGCTGACTTGCTAAGGACTGGATGGTCTCTGTAAAGCAGGTGTTAAAATTATTTGCAGTTTGAAGTGGGGTGTTTTGATCAGCATCATGAGGAGATGGTGTGCTACAGTGACCTGGTTTAAGGAGACTACTGATGCATGACCAAAATTTCTGAGGTTGTTTTTGGTGAGTTTGTTGAAGCTTACTATAGTAGTTCTTTTTGTCAGATAGTATAGCCTTTTTTGTCATATTTCTCAATTGTCTAAAGGTTTGTCTATCAGGGGAGGTTCTGTTAGTTCTCCAAGTATGCCAAGCTTTATTTCTAAGTAGTATTTTATTTTTAGTCTCAAGTGTTAGCCATGGGGCTGGTTTGAATTTTACTCTAATAGATCGTAAGGGTGCATGCTTATCAAGGATAACAAGAAATTGAGAGTTAAAATATGTGACAGCTTCATCAAGTGGAAGGGTTTTTACAGGTTTCCAATCACAAGCTCCAAGTTCATTTTGGAAGAGTTCAGGGTTGAAGTGTTTCTTAGACCAAATTGTTCTATAGGTTGGAGTGATGAAGATATCATTTTTTTGTCTTATTATGTAGGTAACATATGATCACTAAGATCGTCTGGTAAGGTACCTACCTTATAAGTACTTGGGTCTTTATTTGTGAGTATCCAGTCTAAGGTACTCTCTTTTTTTGTAGGTTTGTTGATTCTGGTTGTTAAGTTGATTGTTTGAGTAAAACCATGGAGATTAATATGAGTGGAGGGGTTAATGGTATTAATGGTTTTCCAGTCGTTATTAAAGTCACCTAGTTCTATTGTTTACTCTGGGTAGGTTGTAGACAGCCAGTCAAGGATATCTTCAATAATTATGTTGTTATTACCAGGGGGTAAATAGAGACAAATTACATAGAGGGATTTGTTAGGGTTAATCTGCAGTTTAGAGATAAGGATTTCAGCCTTATTTTGCAAGGGTGGGATGTCATTAATAGAGGAGATCTGTAATCCATTTTTGTAAAGGAGTGCAACTCCTCCTCCCTTACGCTTTAGGCGGTCCTGCCTCAGAATGTTGTAGCCAGGAGGAGTTATTTCATTATCCTTGGTTCCTGGCTTTAACCATGTTTCTGTGAGGCAGAAAATGTCAATTGAGTGAGTTTCAAGTAGAGCATGAATGTGGGCAAGTTTGTTGTTGATACTGCGAGTATTGAGGTGTGCTATAAGTAGGGAGTTAGTAAGTTTGTTTAGTCTAGTCAGGATTAGGTCAGATGTGCAGTGGTTATTTAGTGAAGCTGCTCTGGTAGGGCCTGGATTAGGGTGTATGTCCCCATCCCTTAAGAGATGCTTTATGGGTGAGGATATGGGGTTGTGTGAGAAGTTTATCAGAAGTTTCCATTTCTTTGTGTTCAGGTTTTGAAGCTTTATATCAAAGAAATCAAAGAAAAGTAACATGATTATTCTTGCAAATAACACCAATCTGCTGGTACATATTTTTTTCCTTTCCTGATTTAATAATTAAAATATTATTGTTATTTTCAATAGCAATAACTTTTGCTTTTTCAGGTTGTTTATTGGGTTCATGCATATTTTTGTAGCTGAACTGATTTCACGCGTACTGGATATTTGTTCCCTCTCAAAGACAGCAACAGGCGGTGACTACCCTCTGGTGACTGTGCCACCTAAAATAGATACAATAAATATTTGGGCTACCCTATCGTTTTTTTTTGTACTTGAACATTTTTCAGCTGAAGTATTTAACAAAATAATTTTAAGTTCCCCTTGGTAACCTGCTTCAATAACTCCATTCACAACCTGAACACATTTTAAAGCAAGTGTTGATTGAAGCACTATTCAACCAAAATGCTTTGTTGGAATTTGTATTCCAATTTCAATCAGTTGAACTGACCATGGTAGTATTTTATAGGCATTTATTGAATATATCGCCTCACAGTAAGACGCTGTCCAGTTCGATTTTCAGCTAGAGCGTCTTCTGCGTGGAGACATGCGTGAATGGCCATACCTTTGTTGAAGGTTGTGCATCAGGGCTGGTAACTTGGCACGTAAAAATAAACTACCAATCATTAGCGGACGGAGTTCCGCTGTGGCGACCCTTAACCGGGAAAAGCCGAAAGACACAAACAAAAGACTTAGTACTGCAGTCTCAGGTGTGGCTCTGGTCGGAGCTAATGCACCTGCTTGGGTTTCTCAATATATAATTGTTTCTGTCGTCATATATGGTTTGATCTGCAATGCTGGAGTTTACATTTTTATTAATGGTGATTCTGTTTCTGAAATCGGTCTATTGTTTAAAATCTGTAATGCCATATTTAAATTATTTCCCAGTTTTGCAGGTACCCTTTTCTAGGTCTTTTAAATGGTCTTTAAGTAATCCAGTCTTTCTTTCAGTTTGTGTTACTCATCGGTAAGGAAAACAAATAAAGTATCCAGAATAAGTGTCTACTGCTGTACATATGTATTGGCTGCCCTTATTAGATGGTAAAGGAAAAATATAATTAATCTGCCATACTTGTCCTGGTAACTTTCCGCATCCTGTATGTCCCTGAACTGTATGAGGTATAGGCCTTTGTTGTGTATGCTGACATACTGGGCACTGTAATATAACAGTTTTAATTAAATCTAATGAAAGTGCAATTCCTCTTGTCTGTGCCCACCTGTAAGTGGCTTTTTATCCCAGATGTCTGCATTTCTAATGTGCCCATTTTGCCACCCCCATCTGCACAGAATCATTTTGTGTATTAACTTCTGACATTCTTGTTTGTTCATCTGTAAGAGAATTAAACCATTGTTCTAGAGAGTCTGCAGAACAATGTGCATTACATGATCAGCTGTCACAGTACCTTGACTTATTATTTTCTAAATGATTGCCATCATTTTTTTTTCAAATTTCTTTAGAATGAATTTTCCAATCATTTTTCTGCCGTGTAGGCAACCAGGTTGCTAGTCCATTTGCTACTGACCAAGAATCAATATAAATATGACATGTACCTGGCATCTCCTGTTTCAATGCTTGATATACAGCATATAATGTTGCATACGGACTACTTTTGCCACTCCCTGAAGATGATAAGATTTTCTTAGTTACTGGATTATAAGACAGAGCCTTTTAACATTTGTTTTTTAACATATTTAACTGACCTGTCTATAAACCAAGCATGTTGTCACTGCTCTAATGATAGCTGAGCAAAAGGCTGTTCCCATTTAACAGGAGACTTAGTTACTGGAATTGTTTCAAATAGCGATTATGTTTGTAATTTATTAGGCACAGATATTTGAGCTATTTTTTATGTAACATCACCACCCCTTCTATGCCTGTCTTAGCTCAATTCTGAATGTAACTTTTTGTGCATGTCCTATCTGGTGCGTCTTGCAGGAACTTATCATGCATTGCATAAGAGGAATCTCAGGTCTTTTATTCACTGTTCATGCATTGCTTTTAAGTTTAAAATATTGAACTGTCCCTGCAACCTGTACTTTTGAATTAGTCCTGTACTATTAATAAACTCTCTTCTTGCCCACATTGCAATAAGTCGTCTCAGAGAATTTACTATATAAGCACCGTCAAAGCAAATATTGCTGGATGTCAATGCTGCAGAACATATTGTGCAGCTTCTAACTCAGCCTAATGTGCTGACATGCAACCTGGTAACTTAAGCATAACTGGTTTGTTTTTCTTTTGCAATGTCTCTATTTTAAACCCAATCTAGTACTTTTCATCCTTCTAGAAACATGCACCATTTACATGCACTGAAGAGGAATGCCTGACAACATCTTCTGTGATTTCTTTTACTGTAATTTAGCGAAGTGGAGTTAGAACTATAACCCCAGAGAACATTGTCTGTTTTATGTTCAAGTAAATGGCCAAAATTGTTTAATACAGGGATTTTTTTTTTTTGCTACAAAAAGTAACCTGTCTTAACTTAGTGTTCAATTTCTGAGATGCCTCTTATGGCCAAGCCTGTAATAGCACCACTGAGAGTGTGCCCTTCCATGCTGCAGCTTGCAAAACAAGACGTAATTTACTGGTGGGAGCCAATAGCTCTGTTGCTTGTGCTAACTTTTGCTTTAACATTTTTTTTATGTTTCCAATGAATTTTTACAAAGTTGAAATTGTCAAAGGCTTTGGCAATTGCAGAATGCCCCATATCCTTTTCTAGCAAGGAGGCCTTCCTGTCAGTCTGATAATGATTTCTAGAAATGTTACTTTTGTGACAAGAACTGTATTTTCTTTGTATTTACTTGGAAACCTGCCTCTTGCAACTGTCTCAGAACTTTTCTCACCTGTTGTATGTTTTTTTTCACAGTCTCTGACTGTATTAGAATGTACCCTTGTTATCTTTACATGTATCTTGTAAGAATGTTAAAAATATCTTTGCTGTTATATTCCGCCCATTCTAGCATCCTGTCACAAACTGTAATATTAAAATACTTTAATAACCTTGTAGTTAACACTAATGGCATGGTCATATTACCCTTTCGGCTGTTAGCTGCTTTAATTTTTAAACCTTTAAATCCTGACGTATTTCTATGTTAGTATGGAGCTGTTAAACTTGTTAAATTCTGAAAAAGGAAAAAACCTGTATTCATGTAACTTAGCACATATACTTTCTAACCAGTATGTCATGTTTCTTTAACATCGGCATGCATTTTTCATTAACTCCGATATCCCTTATCTCTCTTGAAAACATTCCACTGTGAGCAGTAGGGCTGAAACATTCCACCTGTCTCTATAAATTGTAAACTTTAGCATGATTTAACCAAAAGCAAGGATATCTGTTTCCACAGTTTAACTGGAGTGTTATACACCTGTATATACAGATCAAAATAATGAATGCAGTTACACATATAAACCGTTTCTTAAACATTTCAAATTCCATCCTCGTCGCCAAGATAATGTATTGCTTAATGAGCAGGATTCGAAATAATTCACTTTACACTTAAGAAATTATTTAGTAACAAAGTTTATTTCTGCCACTAAACAGAAAACTAAATAAACTTTATGTAATTGAAAAATAAATCACACCAAAACAGAAAACTAAGTAAACTTTATATAATTTAACAGTAAATCACACTAAAACAGAAATTTAACAAATATTGAAATTAAACAATACATTTAAAGAAAAATGTATACATCACCAATAAAGAGAAAGCTTCATCCTGTCTTCAATCTTGACAGGGAAACCCCATTGCATTCATCCCAGAGTCTTCATCATGTAAACAGTTATGGGCAGTGTGTCCAATCCACAGGCGAGGCCTCAGCCTGAGTGCAGGGAGCTCCAGGTATATATAACCAAGTTATAAGAATCAGTACTTTTCCAGTATAGGCTGGATCTTGCTAGATCATTTTGTGGTGTAGTCCACCCACCCTAGAAGGAACACCAATTCCTGCCAAATACAACGATTTTGCAATTTTCAAGTATTACACTGGAATATTCCAATGACTTTGCAAGTTTTAGTACTTTACTGGAATACCGCAGCACACATACACATACAAGACATATTTCGTAATCAAATGTAGTAACTTTGCTGAAATCCCTAAACTGTTCTGGAACACAGCATCATTTCTCATGCCAGCTGACACTTCCAGAATATCGCATTACTTCATACGTCAAGGAAGAAATAAAGACAATAAAGAGAATGTCGAGATATAGTGAGGCAACGGACAAATAACCACACTCAGTCAATGTACCCCTCTTTTGTATCACATTCGTATCACAGTCATGGACATCCAACCTTGTTCACTGTATATATAGCATGTAAACACAAACTCCGCTGCTTTAATGACCTTCCATGTTAATAGTATGGATGGTACTGCCTTAGAGATGCACATCCATCCTTGTTCACTGTATATACAGCATGTAAACACAAACTACACTGCTTTAAAGAACTTCCATATTAATATTATGGTTGACAATGCCTTAGACATGCATATCCCACCTTCTTCACTGTATATATAGCATGTAAACACAAACTCCGCTGTTTTAATAACCTTCCATGTTAATGGTATGGATGGCAATGCCTTAGACATGCACATCCCACCTTCTTCATTGTATATATATATATATATATATATATATATATATATATATATATATATATATAGGTAGGTACTGGGCTATCTGCCCGAAGGCATTTATTAGTCCAGCCACGTTGTACGGTATTCACCACCCCTTTGATTAGTTCCCTAGGCCTTTGATCTAGCAGCTAGTATCCTTGGCCCCTATCTAGTAGAGCTGTTGGTATGATCACTGGTGTGAACTTTCTGTTACCCATCCACTCGTCAAGGTTCCTGTTGAAGAGTGATAGTGAGGTGCTCTGTCTTATGTAGATCGGGACCTTGTTCCATAGCAAGGGAAGTCTTTGTTAAGGGAATGTATCCCTCCAGCATGTTCTATTCATTGTTGTGCTGAGGTTTATATCCCTAGAGCATGTAGCTTGAGTGGATTTGGTTTTGCTAAGATGGAGCATGTTCAACAGTTCTGGGCTGGACATGGATCTGTATGTTAGACAGAGAACGCCTCTGAGAAGGCAGTATGCAACAGAGAAAAGTCTTAGTTTTTTCAATCATGCTGCATAGGGCAACTGTTTGAGGCCAGTAATCCTCTTAGTGAGGTACCTCTGTGTTTTCTCCAGCTGCTGGAGATGCCTAGCCAGGTACATTCCAATTGGTGCATTGTACTCAATAATGGGTCTGATGAGGGAAGGGTAGAGGGGCACCACTACATCCTTAGATCTTGATGCGAACCCTTTTGTGATCAGATGGGTCACATAGAAGGATTTTCTAACCACCTTGGCAACATGGTTATCAAAGGAAAGCTGACTATCTACTTGGGTCCCCAGATCCCTTATTACTACTTCAGATTTCAGGGGGTTACCTCCTATGTGGTAGTTCGCGGGTACTTTGTTTTTTTCCAAAGGGGATTACTACATATTTTTGAGCATTTAGCTTGAGACCATGGCTCTGACACCATGCATCAGTCTCATTAAGGCCCTTCTGGAGGATATCCATGTCAGACGGAAACTCTATTATAGCACCCAGCTTGCAGTTGTCTGCAAACTTGGTCAGCCACAGCCCTTCAGTGCTTGCCTGTACTTCTGAGAAGTATATGCCAAACAGGAGGGGCCCCAGGACAGAGCCCTGAGGCACACCACTCGTTACTGGTCTGGATTCAGGCATAGATCCCGCTACTCTTATTTTCTGGGATCTGTCTGAGAGCCAGTTTGTGATCCATCTTGTGACGTAAGGGTTTATGCCCAGGTTGGTGAGTTTATCAATAATACTCTAATGGGGAATGGTGTCAAATACTTTAGAAAGGTCAAGGCAAGCCGTGTGTACCTCCTTTCCCTTATCTATAGCCTGAGTAACTATCTCAAAGAAGTCCACCAGGTTCAGGAGGCATGATCTGCCCTTGACGAAGCCGAACTGTGTGGGGTCAAGTGTTTGGAGGTTCCCAATCTCTGCATTTATGAGTTCCATAATGATTCGCTCCATTGCCTTACAGATCAGACTGGTTAGGCTTATTGGTCGGTAGTTCCCAGGGTCGGTTGTGAGCCCAACCTTGTGCAGTGGAACCACCATTGCTGTGAGCCATTCTATAGGCACATATCCTGTCAAGAGGCTGAGACTGAACAGGATATTCAGATGCGGGGTTAATTCATTTTGGAGCTTGCGTATGACACAGCCCGGGAGACCATCTGGTCCCATAGAGGCAGTGTTTGTAGCTTTAGATAGAACCTTATTAACTAACGTATCAGTAATAATTGGAGTTACACAATCCCCTGGAATAGTAATAGGCCCTGTAGGTGGTGGTGCGGGGGGGGGGATTTGCACTGAACCTGTCAGCCAAGATGTTGGCAATGTCAGTCGGTCAGTGTATTTTGTTCCATTTTGTACTAGCTCAGAACAGACCTGAGCGTTGCCATTTAGTTTTTTGATGTAACCATAGAAGGCCTTATGGTTATCCTTGGCATCCTTGGCAACTTTCTTTTCTAAATTGGCTTTAGTTGACTTGATGAGGGCCCTCAATTTCTTACTAAAGCTGATCAGGGAAGATTTGTCTACTTGAGATTTGGCCTTTTTTTGCATAAGTCTCCTCTATTGTATAGTTTGCTTATGGCCGGGGTCCACCAGACTGGTTTCTTCTTGCTTGAGGAAGGAGTCTTGGTTTTATTTGGGATAGCTCAGTCCATGAAATCCTGAAGATGCATATAGAGTGCCTTGGTGTAGGATTCTGCATCCTGGATATCATTATCCTTCTGCAAGGGGATAGTGAGGCTTTCCACTTCTGACGCAAGTAGTTTGAAGTTTGCTTTGGAAAGTTTTTTTTTCTTTGACAGGGGGAGGTGGAGGGGTGAGGATGTCTAGGATTATCAGTTTGTGGTCTGATCTGACCAGAGAAGGAGTGATAATGGGTGTGCTACAATGGGTGTCCATATTTGTGATGACTAAATCCAATATGTTGTCCCCCCTAGTGGGAGAACATACCAGTTGTTCAAGGGCATTTGAATTTATAAATTCTATGAACCGCTGGGCATAGGAGTTAGAACTTTAGCAGTTCGCCCAGTCTATACCAGGGTAGTTGAAATCACCCAAAATTATAGTGTTGGGTAGGACCTTTATGAAAAAATATATTGAGCTCTCTCTCTGCTTACTGCTTCTTACTGCTTGCTCTTGCTGTGGGATTTGAAGTCTTCTTAAGACACTCAGTCTTGCTGGCTGGAATCAAAGTCTGGTTATAATTGCATTCACAGTCTGTTGCATACAGAAACTTGCAGAATATACACTGATGAGAGAATATACTTTGCAGCACCTGTCTTTAAGAGCAGTAACCAATAACTTTTATAATAAATCAAACTGGACAAATGTTGCATTTTAAAGTACTGTTCCAACTTTACTTCTCATATAGTACAGATGATGTGAGAGATATAACATTTACCTTAGGGCACCAAATGTGTCCCTACCATACCCCTAACATAACTAGATTTAATACAGACTTTTTATACATATTTTAGTTAAACTCACACCCTCTAGGTTTTGGAAAGATACTGCCTTGATGATGCAAATGCTAACACATCTGTTCTTGTCCAAATGATGATAAGTAAACTGTCTTCAAGGAAACGCCTTGTGGATTAGAAAAGCACATTTTTAAACTTTCTTAGAAAAGCATGTCCTGTTGTCCAGTGAAAGCAGATTACATTCTTGTCACGTCTGTAAGAAGTTCAGCTTTCTTGATGTGTGTGTGTAATACACTCATAAGCAAGTTCCTTATTTTTTTAAGCCACAGTCATTTAGTATGGTTGCTGATCACATATTACTAAACTCTGTTTCTGTATTTAAGCAAACTTTTTCTTTCAGCATATTTAATATCTAACAATTACCTCTGTTTTTAAACATACTCAAAACATTTTATACTGATATGTATTTTTTATCACATTATATAGAAAACACAAGAAACACACTTTTTCTTTTGCAGACCATTCTGTGAAAATATTTTATCAGTTATGAGCTGTGTCTGCTTTAGTTTAACTTGATTAATTTATTATTTTGCAATTACAGAATTTAATTTATGACTTAGAACTGTTTCATTAACTCTTTGCAACTTGTTGAATTAACTATAAGAGACAAGAACCATGTGCTACTGAAAACATTTATAACATTGTGGTCATGTCTTTGAACTGCCCATTAACATCTTGGTAAAGTACTGAACTGGGCTTATATAATAAATATTTGAAAGAAATCATTTTACTGGGGTAAAACCAGTGATATTACAACTTGACAAATTACTTTTAAACTTATTACAATGTATTCTGTACAGTATGTATTTACACAGTCTGTTTGCTATTCATACATTTCAATCTAGCAGCTATCCTGAACCCAATTTTTTTAAAACATGTTTTTTCACACATATTCATTGCTAGACATTAATTTAATTTGTACTGAATTCTTCTGTATTTGTACATACAAAGACTATAAAGTAAATTTAGTCTAATCTTACAAATTTAATAGCATTAATATTGCCAAAAACATATTGAAATAGTGACCAATCTTGTTCAATTTTTTTACATATCTTTACTCTCTCTTGTATAGCTGTTATCAATTTTAAGCCATCTCTTTTTTTTTAAACCATCTCTTGTATAGCTTTACAGTTTAACAGGTTGTAAATACAATTTAATACTAAACAATACAATAATAACCATTATGATAGCTATTAACTTGTAAAATATCTTATTCTGTAAGGTTTAATCTGTTTACCAATATTTCTAATGCACTAATACCTGTTTTTTCCTCCCCCTAAAAGAGTATTGTCAAGAAGGAACGATATATTATTTCTGCTCTTAACTTTATTTCAGACCCTTTTGCAACACATACTGCTCACACAGTGTGTAAAACTGATAAAGTACCCTTCCCCCTGTAGTACTGCAGTATTGTATATCTGCTTTATACTGTGAGAATAGAATGTATGTCAGCCCAACACTTGGTTATACATTTATTTTATTAGGTTACCAAACTATAGACTTTTGTCTCATCTTTGCTGTTGCTTTTGCTGTCTACTTCTACTCGTAGTAGTTATTTGTACCCCCCTGTATACTTTATTTGAACTGCATGTAACCCATCTGTTGGCTATACTTGATGTAACTAAGGTTTTTTAGTTTTATCAGTGACATATATGCACAATTGTGATGTTTTATTATAATTACCAAATAGTGTTGCATGTGAACATTTTAACAATTATGTTTTAAATAATAAGTTTTTAGAAAAACTCAAGCCACTTGTCTAGCAGTCTTGTTTCTTATCTTATCTTTTCAACATTTCCTGTAACTATTCATCCAGTTTAGGAAGGTCTGAGCTCACATTTCAGTTAACCCTTTTTAGCATTTTTCCTTTAATCATCTGTTAGTAAAATGCTGTTATAAAACACTTAGTATTATATTTGTGATTTGCATAACTATGCAAACTAAACATTATTTTACAATTTGTTTACATATTTTTTAACTTTTGATTTCAATATTTTTTTATTTATTTAACTGTTCTGACTTCATTTTACAAAGACTGTTTGACTAATACCATCTGTGATTTTATTTCTTTTTAAAATTCAGAACTTTAACTGTTTGGTGTGGTGTTACTATACAATTATAAAAAAATGTAAAAAAATAAATAGATATTAGCTTAACAAACACATTTATATATTTACATTATTTATATTTGCTGTTGTCTGCCTGTTATTCTTGTGCGTTGTATAAAATGAAAATACATGCATGTCAGTCTTGTGACTTTAAATCATTAATCTTATTAACTATTTTTATTTAATTTTATACACTAGAACAGTTTTGTTTACCTTTTGACTGAAGCCACAGTCATTTAGTATGGTTGCTGATCACATATTACTAAACTTTGTTTCTGTATTTAAGCAAACTTTTTCTTTCAGCATATTTAATATCTAACAATTTATATTTTCCAATGCCTCAAGGAATGCTGAGTGAGCATCTTGGGACATGGTGGGCAATCTATAACAGGCTACAACTTGAAATGTGCTTTTGCCTGCTAATAGTTGTGCATGGATGATCTCTGGGGCATCATGCTGTGCCACTAACCTGGAGATGTGGGTATCCTTGATGAATATGGATACACCTCAGCCCTTTGTACTGTGATCCGGTAACTGAGGCCGGAAGGTATGATATGAATTGTAACCTTGTAGTGCTGGGGTGCTACCTGGAGCCTTGAACCAGGTTTCCGTCACTGCACAAACATCAATTTTCTCCATACTGAGGAGTGCCTCGAGTGCATGCATTTTGAGGTTGAGACTTCTGGCGTTGAGTAGCATTACCCTTAGTTTTTGGTTACCTGTGCTGGTTACAGTGGTTGGTTTGTCCTTTGAGCCTTGCCTAAAAAAGGCACTAGGGGGACGGCAAGAGCCTTGGCCAGTATTCGAAAGCCTAGGGGTGACAGGTGCAAACCATCTCTGGCGAAACAGCGAGGCTTGTCTATCATGTCATCCCAGGCAGACAGACACTGGATCCCCTTAGACTGACACCAGAAGCTTAGCCAATTGTTGAAATTGATCATTTTGTCTTTGTATTGTGGTATCATTCTAGGTGAAGGTGGTATGCTACTCAAGGTCAGGGTCATACCAGCTTGGGCTACATGATCAGAGAGCTCCTCAATGTCTCTTTTCATGTAGTCCAGGGAGGTACATCTTAGATCATTCACACCAACATGTACAATGACAGTGTCATACTTGTACTTGTTCTGGAGTGACCTAAGTGCCTGTTTTATGTGGCGGATCCTAGCACCCGACAGGCAGCTGACAGTAACCTTCTCCTTGCTCAGTCTGGTAAACACAAACTCCGCTGCTTTAATGACCTTCCATGTTACTAGTATGGATGGCAATGCCTTAGACATGCACATCCTTCATTGTTTACTGTATATATTGCATGTAAACACAAACTCCGCTGCTTTAATGACCTTCCATGTTAATAGTATGGATGGCAATGCCTTAGAGATGCACATCCATCCTTGCTCACTGTATATATAGCATGTAAACAAAAACTCCCCTGCTTTATTAACTTTCCATGTTACTAGTATGGATGGCAATGCCTTAGACATGCACATTCTTTCTTGTTTACAGTATATATAGCATGTAAACACAAACTCCGCTGCTTTAAAAACCTTCCATGTTACTAGTATGGATGGCAATGCCTTAGACATGCACATCCCTCCTTGTTCACTGTATATATAGGTTCATAGGTAGGTACTAGGCTATCTGCCCAAAGGCATTTATAAGCCTATCCGGAATGTGCTGGCTTTTGCTGCCCCCTTAGATTAGTTCCCTGTGCCTCTGTCCAGCAGAGCCGAAGTGATCCCTGGGGTAAACTTTCTGTTTCCCATCCACTCGTCAAGGTTTCTCTTGAAGAGTGTTAGTGAGGAGCTCTGCCTAATGTAGATTGGAATCTTTTTCCAGAGCATGGGAAGTCCCTGGGACAGGAATCTATCTCTCCAGCATGTGCTATTTATTGTTGTGGTGAGGTTTAGATCCCTGGAGCATGTGGCTAGAGGGGATATGGTTTTCATTAGGTGGAGCATGTCCATCAGTTCTGGGTTGGACATGGCCTTGTATGTCAGGCAGAGATCACCTCTGAGTAGGTGGTTTGCAACTGGAGTCGAGCTGCATCGGGCATATGCTTGAGGCCAGTGATCCTCTTGGTGAGGTACTTCTGTGGTCTTTCCAGTTGTTGCAGGTGTCTTGTAAGGTACCTCTAAAATGGGGCATTGTAATCTATGATGGGTCTGATGAGTGATGCATAGATGGGCCAAATGACCTCTTTTGATCTGGATGCAAACCCTTTTGTGATTAGGTGGGCCACATAGAAGGATTTTCTAACCACTTTGGCAATGTGACTATCAAAGGAGAGGTTACTATCTACTTGGATCCCCAGATCCCTTATTACATCTTCTGTATTTACGGGGCTACCACCTATGTGGTAGTTTGTGGGTACTTTGTTTTTTCCAAAGGGGATGACTATGCACTTTTTGGCATTTAGCTTGAGGCCATGGTTTTGACACCAGGTATCTGTCTCAGTGAGACCCTTTTGGAGGATGTCTGTGTCAGCCAGAGAGTCAATTATAGCCCCTAGTTTGCAGTCATCTGCGAACTTGGTCAGCCACAGTACTCCTGTGCTTGCCTGTACCTCTGAGAAGTATATGCCAAACAGGAGGGGTCCTAGGACTGAGCCCTGGGGAACGCCACTTGTAACCAGTTTAGAGTCAGACCTAGCTCCCGCAACTCTTACCATGTTGGTTCTGTTCATGAGCCAGTTGGCAACCCATCTCATAACGTAGGGGTTTATGTTCAGGCTGGTGAGCTTGTCTATAATACCTGAGTGGGGAATGGTGTCAAAGGCCTTTGCAAGGTCTAGGTAGGCTGTGTGGACCACCTTTCCCTCATCTATAGCCTTGGTAACTGTCTCAAAGAAGTCCACCAGGTTTAGGAGACATGATCTTCCCTTAACAAAGCCGAACTGGGTAGGGTCCAGTGTTTGGAAGATTCCAATGTCTCTGTTAATGAGATCCATGATGATGCACTCCATAGCTTTGCAGACCAAGCTAGTCAGGCTTATAGGATGATAGTTCCCGGGGTCCATTGTGGCTCCACCTTTGTGGAGTGGAATAACCATTGCTGTGCGCCACTCTGTGGGCATGTAGCCTGTGGAGAGGCTGAGTTTAAACAGTGTGTTTAGGTGAGGGGTTAGTTCATCTTTGAGCTCATGTAGGACACAGCCTGGGATACCACCCGGTCCCACTGATGCTGTGTTTTTGGCTTTGGAGAGGAGTGTTTTAACATGAGTGTCTGTGATTTCAGGTTCACTACATTCTTTTGGTATAGTTATGGGCCCTTTTGGGGGTGAGGGGGGTGAAGTTTGCATTGAACCTGTCTGCCAGGATGTTAGCTATATCGGTCAGTTCAGTGTATTTTGTGCCATTCTGCACTAACTCCGAGCAGATCTGAGAATTGCCACTTAGATTCTTGACATAGCTATAGAATGCCTTGTGGTTATCTTTGGAGTCCATGGCAATTTTTCTTTCGAAGCTAGCCTTGGATGATTTTATGAGGGAACATAGTTTCTTGCTGATACTGATGAGAGATGTCTTCCTTTCTTGGGATTTTACTCTTTTCTGTACTAGTTTCCTCCTTCTATTGTATAGCTTGTTTATGGCAGGGGTCCACCAGACTGGTGTCCTTTTCTTGGAGGAGTGAGTCTTAGTTTTCTTTGGGATAGCACGATCCATGCATTCTTGTAGGTGCCAGTAGAGTGCATTAGTAAAGGATTTTTCAGCTTGGACAGCATTATTTTTTAGCATGGGGACTTTGAAACTTCCCACCTCGGTCTTAAGTAATGTAAAGTTTGCTTTTGAAAAGTTTTTCACGGTGGTTTCTTTGACCGGGGGTGGTGGCGGAATGTGGATATCCAGAGTGATTAGTTTATGGTCAGATCTAGCAAGCATGGGGTTGACCTCCAGTGTGGAACACCAGTCTCCCATGTTGGTGATGACCAGGTCCAATATGTTGTCACCTCTAGTACGGGGTGTTGACCAGTTGATCCAGGGCATTTGAGTTTATAAATTCTAGGAAATGTTGGGCAAGGGAGTTTGTACTTGAGTAGTTCCCCCAGTTAATGTTTGGATAATTGAAATCACCCAACATCAGGGTGTTTGGTAGGACCTTTATGTTGTCCAGTGTTTCCAGGAATGTGGAGTGGGGGTCCTGGGACATGGTGGGTGATCTGTACCAAGCTATAATTTGACTAGCAGTTTTTCCCATTGTTAGTTGTACGTTGATGATCTCTGAAGCATTGTGCTGTGCCACTAACCTGGAGGTGTGGGTATCCTTGATGAATATGGATACTCCCCCGCCTTTTGTATTTCAGTCCGGATTTTGTGGCCGAAATGTATGGTATGAGTTGTAGCCTGGTAGTGCTGGGGTGCTCTCTGGAGCCTTAAACCAGGTTTCTGTTACTGCACATATATTGATTTTCTCCATACTGAGGAGTGCCATGAGTGCATGCATTTTGAGGTTTAGACTTCTGGGATTGAGTAGCATTACCCTCAGTTTTTTGTTACTTGTGCTATTTACGGTGGTGGGTTTGTCTTTTGAGTCTTGCCTAAAAAAGGCACTATGGGGGTGGCAAGAGCCTTGGCCAGTATTTGAAAGCCTAAGGGTGACAGGTGCAAGCCATCTCTAGCAAAGCAGTGTGGCTTGTCGAGCATGTCATCCCAGGCTGACAGACACTGGATCCCCTTTGAATGACACCAGAAGCTTAGCTAATTGTTGAAATTGATAATTTTTTCTCTATATCGTGGTATCATTCTTGGTGAGGGCAGGATACTACTCAGGGCTAGGGTCATACCGGCCTGGGCTACGTGATCAGAGAGATCCTCCATGTCTCTTTTCATGTAGTCCAGGGAGGTACGGCTCAGGTCATTCACACCAACATGGACAATGACAGAGTCATATTTGTACTTGCTCTGGAGTGACCTGAGTGCTTGTGTTATATGGCGGATCCTGGTACCCCACAGGCAGCTAACAGTAACCTTCTCCTTGTTCAGCCTAGTGAGTGGGACATCAGTGTGCTTGACTATAGAGTCACCTATTATTAGTGTGTTGGATATGTTATTTTGCCTTAAGGGCTGTGATTGTGTGGCACACTTGTTTTGTGAAGTATGTGTTTCATGGTTTGTGTTGAGGGGTGGAGGTTGCTTGGATGTCTGCTTTGGATGTCTCTGTTGCTTCTGCAGATTTTTATTTAGAGCCTATGAGTATGTTTTCGCGTATTTATGTGTGTTATTTGCCAGTGCTGGTTTCATAGGTCTATGTGAGACTGGTGGTGTGATGCAAGTAATTCCCTTCTCCTCTTGACTGCCTGGTCCAGTCTTGGGTTGAGAGAGCTTAGCCTCCAGTTTGGCTGTATAATTGCATCTCTCGCATGTATTAGTGTTTGGTGGAAGGAGGAGAGGGTTGTCTGTGTACATGAGGCAATTGTAACATTGCCTCAAAATGCCCAGATTCACCAGTTGGACTGGAGAGTACACCTGAAACTGCTCCTTGGACATGCCTGGATAGGTACAGTGAACTGTTTTACTAATTGGCTGGTAAGGTCAAATAGAGAGCCTTGTTCTTCTCTACAGTATGGGGGGGTCTAGTGCTAAGGTTTATTAGTGCTTGCTATGAGTTTTGAGCAAGTGCCGGTATGAGAAGTGAATGGTTTGAGTGCTTACGTTGAAAGTTTTCTAGTTCCAAGGGAAAAATAGAAGAGTAGACTTTGTGGAGCCGGGAATACTTATACCCTAGCTAACCCACACTGCCCGGCGTGCAAAACCTTGCAAATGTGGGTTTTATAGCAGGGAAATGAAAGAGATAGAAATTAGCCCAAAATGGCCAATAAACTACTAATTTCTGGGCTGAAACCACTCCTCCAGGGACAGATAGGCTGCTCATAGCTCTCTCTCTCACAGTGAACAGAGAAACTTCCTTCTGTCTAAGTAAAGTATGGGCAAACACAGAAACTTGTAACACAGCCCTGAATTCAGCACTAACCTGAAAACTGGACTATACTAGCTTAGAAAGGCAGGAAAACAAGTATTTTTTTTGTTTTCTTCAGAAAATAAAGCAGATACAATAAAAAAAAACATTTCAAATGCACAGAAATGGCTATCACACTTGAGTGTGTAGCCTACTACAGTTAAACAGGTAATTTAAACACAAAAATGAGTTTGTTAAAGTGCAGGCAGTAAAATAAGTACAATATGTAGCTGAAACAAGCTTTTTAAATCACAGAAACTCTAGAAAATTGGTGTTTTAGGCAGAATTAGTTAAAGGCAGCAAGAAAATGCAGAAAAATTATACTTAATCACAGCATGTAAACACAAACTCCGCTGCTTTTATAACCTTCCATGTTAATAGTATGGATGGCAATGCTTTAAACATGTACATCCCTCCTTGTTCACTGTATATATAGCATGTAAACACAAACTACACTGCTTTAATGACCTTCCATGTTAATAGTATGGATAGCAATGCCTTAGATATGCACATCCCTTCTTATTCACTGTATATATAGCATGTAAATGCAAACTCCGCTGCTTTAATAACCTTCCATGTTAATAGTATGGATGGCAATGCCTTAGACATGCTCATCCCTCCTTGTTCACTGTATATATTTTATTTATTTTACATTTGTTAACTGGGGGTGTCTGACTGAACCAAAAAGGCCCTTTTTCAGCAGAGGCCCGGGGAAAAAAGCTCCACATAGAAAAATTATAGATACATTTATTTATTTAGACATGATCAGTACACACACAAATTACAGTGGTATGCAGCATATCAACAGTTACAGTGGAGAGAACAAGCAAAAAAAAATATTAATTTAAAAATAAAGGTAATTAATAGATTTGTGGTGTACAGCTGACATTTGAAACATAGGCGGAATACATACATAGTACACAGGTTCAGTACATATATTGCAGATTAGCCAGTGTTTGTGAATAAGATTGAAAACTATTATCAAGTACTCTAGGTTTAGTATGTGTACCTTATCTGCTTTCACTACCCTGGGGAGCAATCATGGCACTGCTAACTTTGCTTGAGATGTTGCCTGATGAGGTCTTTTAAGGAGGCTTTGGATGATGTGTTTTGAATGCTAGTGGGGACAGAGTTCCATATTTTAGCCACTGAGCTACTATATAATGCATCTCCAAAGCTATTGTAGCTGTTTGTGACTTCTAGTAGTAGTTTGCTTGATGATCTAAGAGGCCTTTTGGCTGAGTCATGTTGTACTAGGTTTTTGAGAGCAGGACACTTATTGGGGAGGTAATAGATCGAATGACTGAGGCAGAGCTGATTGTAGGTTAGTAGGTTGGGCAGTTCAAGCCAGTGGAGCTGTCTCAAAGCAGTACAGTGATGAGTTCTATATGTGCAATTTGCAGCAAAGCGTGCAATTCTGTTATAGCAGGCTTCCATTTTGCTTAGTGCAGTTTTGTTGAGATTAGTCAGAATGGGAGATGCATAGAGTAGGGTGGATAGAAGTTGTGACCGAGTAATGGCTGATCTTGTGTTGTTGGTAAGAAATGGTTTGATACAGTAGAGTGATCCCAGTTTGGCATGTACTTTTTTAATAGTTAAGTTGAGATGACTATCAAATTTTAGATGGGACTCTATGGTTATTCCCAGTAGCTTAGCCTGTGCCACTGGAGCGATTGGAGTAGCATTTGTGAAATAGATAGTGAATTGACTGTTATCAGTGTTTTTGTTAAAACTGGTTATAATCATAAGCTGAGTTTTCTTTGGATTGAGGATAAGTTGGGCTTTGGTAAGGTAGTTTTCAACGTCAGAGAATGCTAGTTGAGTTGTTTGCAGGAGGGTGGGAATGTTTTGTGCAGCACAGATTAAGGTAGTGTCATCTGCATACTGAATGATAGATGCATGCTGTGTGGAGGTATGGAGGTCATTTGTGAAGACTGTGAATAGTAGTGGTCCTAAGATAGAACCTTGTGGGACTTTTATAGTTATGGGCAGCTGAGGAGAGATATCATTTTCCCATTTCACAGCTTGGTACCTGTCAGTTAAGTAGCTCTGGAACTAGGTAAGAGTGGAATTTGATAGGTGTTATTGGTTTAGTTTGTTTAGTAGGATTTGGTGCGAGACTGTGTCAAATGCTTTGGACATATCCAAAAAAAGAGTTGACACCTGCAGGCCTTCATTTTTGAGATGGTTTACTGTGTCTGTGAAGCAGAGGAGAGCTGTAGTGGTACTATGGGCAGGTCTGAAACCATGCTGAGTAGGTGACAGGATGTTGCTGTCTAGGAGATATTTTAGCACCTGGGTATTGATGCATTTTTCTAGGATTTTGGCCAGGGGTGAGAGTAAAACAATGGGTCTGTAGTTATTAAGTTCAGTGGAGGTTCCGCCTTTATGTATGGGTTTAACATAGGATATTTTTCAGAGTTTTGGCACATAGTTTTCAACAATTCATCTGTTTATGAGAGTGGAGATTGGGATAGCAATAGCATCTGCTGTAAGTTTCAAGAAATAGCTGGGGAGTAGGTTGGCTGCTGTTGATGAAGTTTTTAGTTTGGAGAGCATGCTTTTGATTGTAGTGGTGGAAACTGTTTTGAGGGTAAAGCTTGTATTAGTGTTATTTGTGTTGGGGGGTAGTGAGGAAGGAACTGTCCTGTGATACTAAGGATAGAATTGAGTTCACAAAGTGGGAGTTGAATTGTGTTTCAATGGGAACTTTAGTATCAGGGGTGGTTGGTTTGGGGGTAGCCTTTTGGGTGGTTTTTAGTAGCTGGTTTACATTTTTCCAAAGTTTTTGGGGGTTGTGTTGGTATTTAGTTTGTAATGTCTTGTAGTAGGATTTTTTGTCCAGCCTAATGCATTTTTGCACAGTTGCACAGTTCTTGGTACTTAGGCTTTGTGTTTTTTTGATAGTAAAGCCAGGCAGTGTCTCTGGACTTGACGATTTGTTTGGTTTCTTTACTGAGCCAGGGGTTTGTAGAGGTTCTAACCTTGATTTTG
The DNA here is from genome assembly GCF_019279795.1 of Protopterus annectens. Classification (NCBI taxonomy): domain Eukaryota; kingdom Metazoa; phylum Chordata; order Ceratodontiformes; family Protopteridae; genus Protopterus; species Protopterus annectens. The sequence goes on from NC_056741.1 coordinate 76,183,691, forward strand.
CGCAATGGAGTGACAGTGTCTAGGTGTTGTAGAAATGTTTTCTTAAAATATGCTACAGCCTGGTCAAGTGGGAGGGTTTTTAGGGGGGTCCAGTCACAGTTACAGAGTAAAGTACTGAGGACCTCAGGAGAGAATATTTTTGTGTTTCTTCTACCCTAATGAAACTTACCCAAGAAGCATTCTGTGCTGCAGAGCTATAGATGCTCCAGAACCATTTATAATGAAACTTACCCAAGAAGCATTCTTTGCTGCAGAGCTATAGATGCTCCAGAACCATTTATAATGAAACTTACCCAAGAAACATTCTGTGTGACAGAGCTATGGATGCTCCAGAACCATTTATACTGAAACTTACCCAAGGAGCATTCTGTGTGACAGAGCTATAGATGCTCCAGAACCATTTATAATGAAACTTACCCAAGAAGCATTCTGTGTGACAGAGCTATGGATGCTCCAGAACCATTTATAATGAAACTTACCCAAGAAGCATTCTGTGTGACAGAGCTATAGATGCTCCAGAACCATTTATAATGAAACTTACCCAAGAAGCATTCTGTGTGACAGAGCTATAGATGCTCCAGAACCATTTATAATGAAACTTACCCAAGAAGCATTCTGTGCTGCAGAGCTATAGATGCTCCAGAACCATTTATAATGAAACTTACCAAAGAAGCATTCTGTGTGACAGAGCTATAGATGCTCCAGAACCATTTATAATGAAACTTACCCAAGAAGCATTCTGTGTGACAGAGCTATAGGTGCTCCAGAACCATTTATAATGAGACTTACCCAAGAAGCATTCTGTGTGACAGAGCTATGGATGCTCCAGAACCATTTATAATGAAACTTAGCCAAGAAGCATTCTGTGTGACAGAGCTTTAGATGCTCCAGAACCATTTATAATGAAACTTACCCAAGAAGCATTCTGTGCTGCAGAGCTATAGATGCTCCAGAACCATTTAGCACTAAATGCTAATAAGACTAAACTAATGTTATTTCCCCCTCCAGAAGCATTACCCTAGATAAACACTCCTTCTTTACTACCAGCAAAGATAACACTTCTCTTGAAACTGTCTCCACTGCCAAACTCTTAGGTATCCTAATTGATGACCAACTAAATTTTGAAAACCATTTGCTGACAAATATCAAAAAAACACACAAAAAGTGGGCATGATTTATCGTCATTACCCATTTATCTCTCCCCCTGCCCGGCTCACTCTTGCCAACACCTACCTAATCCATCCATACTATATGGAGCCTCTATCCTTTCCAACCTGCAATCCTCCCTTAAATCCAAACTCTCCTCCTATTACTATAAGATCGCAAAATTCGCAACTGGCCACAGATCCAGCACCCATCACTGTACCTCCCTACACCAACTGAAATGGCTTGAACTCCCCAATTATCTTATCTGCACACAACTCATCCAAGCACACAAACTTATATTTCGCCCTTCTCTCTGTTCCTCCCTCATCTCAACCTGTAAAATGCAGCTTCCCAACAGATGCCTATGATCAAACCAACAAAATCAAATTGAACTGCATAAACCCTCCAGCCCACCTGGCAAACATCTTCTTTCCTTCTGCCTCACACGCCACTGGAACTCCCTCCCACCTCTCATCCGTACCACTACCAGTCTCTCTATCTATAAATCTCTTCTCCACTCTCACCTAACATCACTGTGGGAATGCTCTTGGTCTCATCCTACAGAATATCTCTATCTATATCACTTCCTACTTCAAACACATCTGCTGACACCTTCTTAACAAGCTGTCACTCTTTATTCCTCCTTAATGCATTATATGGGGTCCTTTCCACTACCTTTTACAGCTGGAACTAACTTGATTATTGTTAATACTGTGATAGTTATCTACCCTGACATTTCATTATCATTAAAACTGTGATACTTTATCTACTCTGACATGTAACACTGTATACTTTATCTACCCTGACATTTGATTATTGTTAAAACTGTGATACTCCAAGAAGAGCTAAACCCAAACATAAAACTACTGTTCAATCTCAGCCTTCCTACAGGATATGTACCCAAAGAGTGGTGTACAGCAACAGTGGTCCTTCTCCACAAAGGTGGTGTCTCAACGGATCCTGGAAACTATCGCCCCATAAGCCTGACTAGCTTGGTCTGCAAAGCTATGGAAAGGATCATCATGGACCTTATAAATAAAGATATTGGGGACCAACAGACACTGGATCCTACCCAGTTCAGCTTTGTTAAGGGCAGATCCTGCCTCTTAAATCTTTTCAATTTCTTTGAAACAGTCGCCAAGGCCATTGATGAGGGGAAGGTGGTCCACACAGCCTACCTGGACCTCGCAAAAGCCTTTGATACAATACCCCAATCGGGCATTATAGATAAGCTCACCAGCTTAAATGTAAACCCCTGTGTCACTAGATGGGTTGCAAACTGGCTCAAGGGCAGAACCCACATGGTTAGAATAGCTGGAGCCATGTCAGACTCCAAACCAGTTACAAGTGGCATCCCACAAGGCTCAGTCCTGTGACCTCTCTTGTTCGGTATATATTTCTCGGAGGTACAGGCCAACACGGAAGGACTGTGGCTGACCAATTTCACAGATGACTTCAAACTGGGCACCATAATCGACTCTCCAGCTGACACAAGCATCCTCCAAAAGGGCCTCATAGAAACAGACAACTGGTGCCAGAGCCATGGCCTCAAGCTAAATGCCAAAAAGTGTATAGTCATCCCCTTTGGCAAAAACAAAGTGACCACAAATTACCACATAGGTGGTAATCAATTAAGTACAGAAGAAGTAATTAGGGACCTGGGGACCCAAGTTGATAGCAATCTCTCATTTGACAACCACATGGTCAAAGTGGTTAGAAAAACATTTTATATAGTCCACCTAATCATGAAGAGATTCACATCTAGATCAGGGGAGGTCATCGTGCCTCTTTACTCATCCCTCATCAGGCCCATAATTGAGTACAATGCCCCTTTTGGGATGTACCTTACCAGACACCTGCAGCAACTGGAAAGACCCCAAAAGTACCTCACCAAGAGGATCAAAGCGCTCAAACAGATGCCATATGCTGCCCGGTTAAAGAAACTCCAGCTCTACTCAGTGGCATACCGCCTGCTCAGAGGCGATCTGTGCCTGATGTATAAAGCCATGTCCAACCCGATATTAATGGACATACTGCACCTCAGAAAATCCAAATCCCATCGAGCTACGCTCTCGAGAGACTTGAACCTCAGCACTGAAATAAATAGGACATGCTGGAGGGACAGATTCATAAGCCAGAAGCTCCCTTCACTCTGGAATAAAATCCCAGTCCAAGTTAGGCAGAGTCCCACATTGACTCTCTTCAAGAGGAATCTTGATGAGTGGATGGGAGATCGTAGGTTTACCCCGGGTATCACTTCTGTGTCACTATTAGGCAGAGGCACAGTATACTAACCTCAAAAAAGGGCATAGCAAAATTAATTTAAAATGGGTGGCGAAAGCCAAACACACTGTGGCTAGGCTTATAAATGCCCTAGGGCAGATAGCCTAGTATGAACCTATGAACCTATGAACTTTATCTACTCTGACATTTTATTTTCTAAATTCTCTTTAACCGCTGTATCAGTATCTAGTAGATTTACAGTTATGACGCCTTAGTAGCTCTGTGTAACCTAGAATTATTTTATTTTGATTTAATTTTTTTTTTAATTGTATTGCATTTGTATTTGTAATACTGTTATTTTAACTAGTTGTAACTTTGGAGCTTTTCTCCCCAGAACTCCATTGAAAACGGGCTCCTCAAAGCCCAGTGGACCACCCTGGTAAACAAACTGCAAATAAAATAAATAAATAAATCTTGTTTTTTCAGAGAACAATCTTATCCAATTAGTACTGGGTATCCACTTATTGAATAATTGTCTCCATATATGCTCATTATTAAGAATTAATTTTGTTTGCACAAAATTCTTCTGTATTGAAACATAAAAGGATTGTAAAGTACATGTTGTTCAATTTACAAACTTAGTAACATTTGTATCAAATTTCAAATGATGAACTACAGAAGCATTAATTTGATCCAAAAAATATTTTTCATAACCGAAAACTGTTTTTGTGTATGCCAGACTGTAGGATTCCACTGTGCTTGTAAATGTATAATTTGTGAAACATCCTGACCCACAGTTTTGATTTTATTAGCTAAGACTTTGATATCAATAGCATTTAAAGTTCCTAACCCTGTACCAATACCTCTAAACAAAGTGCTATACCAAGCTCATTTCTGTCTACATTTATCTATTTTTGGAAAAGTAACATTAAAATACAGTACAGTTTTTTGATACGTTTGTCCTACATATTTACATGTAGAAGGCACTTTAATTATTTGGTCAAAATGAGCACTGGGGTTGTTGTTCAATACAGTTATTTGAGAGGCCCATATTCCATTTATAATTTGAGTTGCATTCAAACAAAACAATACTGTGATGTTCTGTATTATATATTTATATTTATTATAAATTTCAGTTGTGTTCTGACAAAAGTAGTAATTTTCTCGGTATGTGTGTTCATATTTACAATTACAACATCTTATATCTGCGTGATTTTGAATTATTACCATAGCTTGTCTGTCATTCAGTAACTGAACATAAAGATGCCCTCTTCTTACCCTCCAAATAGTTACATTTCCTTCAAAGGTTAAGTTGGTGGGGGCGTGGCCAAGATGTCAGAGAGATAACAGCACTTTTTTGACGCTCTGCTTAATAGAAATTTCTCTGACAGGAAATTTTCTTAATATTATTTTAAAAACATCTAAGTTTTCTTTCACTTATATATTTAGATACAGTGGATTATTTTTTTCTACAAATATTTCAATTTTGGTGAATAGAAAGTGAATTACATCCTGTCAGAAGTACAGCAGCTGAATATAACAGACTCTCTCAGCCATGAGTCATTCAAAAGCCTCTCTCCAGGAAACTTCCATGAAGAAAGAATTACAAACAATAATATCTAGTATTCAAGATATTTCCATGAAAATGGACAATTTAGAAAAAATCATGGAAAACATGAAGAAAGAAAATAGAAAGCAGATTGAAGAATTCAAGGAGATAATTACAAGACACTCAGACCAGATAACAGAAATTGAAGAATATCTTAATGAAATAGACGAAAGACAACATGAAAATGATAGCCAGATTGACTTCTTACTAAAGCAAAACACTACACTTTCAGATAAAGTGGAGGACCTAGAGTCAAGGTCACGAAGAAATAATATTAGAATATACGGCATACCTGAAAAAATGGAAGGAAATAACACAATACAGTTCTTGAATGACTGGTTGCCTAAGACACTAAACCTACCTGAATCTCTCTCTTTTAGGATAGAGAGAGCTCACAGGTCATTGTCAAATATGTCTGTGCCAAAAAATCCAAATGCTTCAAGATCCATTATTGTAAAATTTTATCATCTCAAAACAAGGACTTAATCGTGAGAACAGCGTGGGCAGGTAATCCTATACAAATTAATGGTTGAAACATAAGATTTGACAATGACTATACCTCTACTATAATAACTAAAAGAAAAGCCTGCATTCCTCTCATTAAAAGCTGAAATTAAAGCACAAATCATTTTTCCTGCCAGAATTAAAATACGTCTATCTGAAGGAATAAAAATATTTAATAATCTTGATGACGGCTCTGAATATGTGAAAAAGAATAAGAGTTTGGAAAATACTGAAGATATGGACATCTCATTACCTAGTTTAAAAAGGCAGGCAACAAATGGAAAAATGTTATCGATCGATAAAACAAGCAAGAAGCTTAAGGGTAAATAATACAAATGAAGCTCTTCCACAATCCCTTCAAATCCCCAAATTTTCGTGCTATAAATCACCTACTTCTGGGAAAAACATACATGTTAAGGTAAAAATCATGTAATATTTAGCAAGTATGCTTATTTAATTATTTTTTAATTTATTTGCTATTTAAAAGCCTTTAACACAAATACGCTAGAATGTTAAACATAGATGTTAAAATTCTAAATCTTCCCTTGACAGAGTGTATTATTAGTTGACAACTACATAGGGGCAATGTAGCAATACCATAGAAATATTGGTTAAAACAAGAACCCTCTTAATACCGGATACTGTATGTGTATGTGTATTAGATTCCGATGATATAGATCGCTCCGATAAGTGAAATGAAAGCTCCCCATCTCAGTGCAGTTAAATGAAAGTGTAGCCCCTTTTTTTGCATCAGTGGGCTTTCTCTCCTGTCAAATGTCATGTCATGTTTGGGTCCTTTTAGATCTAATGGAAATAACTTAATGTGGCTTGTTCTAAATAGTTTAAAAGGTATTGGAAATTGTTCTTTATCATAACAGAGAAGGTTGTTTTCTTTCTAAGAATCTGTCATGACATGTAAAAATACATTCTTATACACTTGAGAAGTTCAAGAAGGCATTGAAAAGCCAAAACTATTACATGCAAACTTATAAACAATTACAGATTCTCTTAATGAATCCAGTAACAGGAGCAGGACGCACAGCAGCCAGGTGAGGTGAAGTAGAAAAAAGATGGCGGCACCAGAGATAGGGTTATACTTATAGGTGTGGCAGGGGGAAGGGACACGGGGGGGGGATAAGAGATAAGCGGGGTTTGGGTCAGGAAACGCGAGAAAGATGAGAGGGTGAGAGGTATGGAGGTAGCCAAGATTGGATAATGGGAGGAGCTAGTGCAGCAAGACAGAGTAGGATAGAAAGGAATAATAAGGTAACATGGGAGATGATGGAGATGAGATAGATGGGAGAGCAAATACAGCAGCAGTCAGTGTGTGAATAAGCAGAATTAGGATGGGGCAGAAAGTAGAGGAGGGAGGAAGTGAGGGGTAGGATAGCTTTGAAGAGAAGTAAAGTAACAGAGACAATAGAGCTGAATGTAGAGGCAGGCAATCAGCAAAGTGGGAGAAACACAACAGGTAAGCCTGGTGGTTAGAAAAAGGTGGACAGAATGCAGAGGTAGGAAGGAAGAGAGTCAGGATACAAGACTGGTAGTTGCTGATGGCAGAGTGCCTGGGGAAAAGGAGAAAGGTAGTAGATTAGTGTAAGTAGAGACTGAGAACTGAGTGATTGGGGGTTTGTAACAGGAAGCTTTCAGAAGTGGGGTAGGAAATAACAGGGCAGAGGCTAGAAATTAAGATGGTTACCGAAGCGAGGTAGGAGATTACAGCTCAGGAAAATGTTACTGTACAGAGTTAATTTGTAAAGTGCCACCTGGTGGCCACTCTTGGCATGGCAATGGTTTTGTCTTAGAGGAGCTGGGGACAAGGAAGGGAATAGGAAAGGGTAAGTAATACGAGGGGTAGGACTGTGGAAGATAAGTAGAAGACAATGGGAGTGGATAAGGCTGCTGGCTAGCCTGCCTGTTTAGTTGGCCAAGTCTAGATAATTTAGGAACTTTATGTAGAAGAAATTAAATTACATGTGGTTACATAAAGTCAGTATCGATACATACTTTCAAAGTCTTTTATAGGTCAAACGTTTCTGGGTGATGTTAGGGGTTTACTTAGGTGCCTTAGTGTTCCTAGGTATCAGATGGATGCAGGTAGGTAATTGTTGGAGGGACAAAACTGGAACACAATATGAATCCAGTAACAGGAGCAGGACGCACAGCAGCCAGGTGAGGGGAAGTAGAAAAAAGATGGCGCCCAGTTTGCAGTCATCTGCGAACTTGATCAGCCACAGTCCTTCCGTGTTGGCCTGTACCTCCGAGAAATATATACCGAACAAGAGAGGTCCCAGGACTGAGCCTTGTGGGACGCCACTTGTAACTGGTTTGGAGTCTGACATGGCTCCAGCAATTCTAAACATGTGGGTTCTGTCCTTGAGCCAGTTTGCAACCCATCTAGTGACATAAGGGTTGATATTTAAGCTGGTGAGCTTATCTATAATGCCAGAGTGGGGTATTGTATCGAGGGCTTTTGCGAGGTCCAGGTAGGCTGTGTGGACCACCTTCCCCTTGTCAATGGCCTTGGTGACTGTTTCAAAGAAATCAACCAGCTTTAAGAGGCAGGATCTGCCCTTAACAAAGCCGAACTGGGTAGGATCAAGTGTCTGTTGGTCCCCAATATCTTTATTTATGAGGTCCATGATGATCCTTTCCATAGCTTTGCAGATCAAGCTAGTCAGGCTTATGGGACGATAGTTTCCAGGATCCACTGAGGCACCACCTTTGTGGAGAGGGACCACTGTCACTGTACGCCACTCTTTGGGTACATATCCTGTAGTAAGGCTGAGATTGAAAAGTAGTTTTATGTTTGGGTTTAGCTCTTCTTGGAGTTCATGTAGGACGCAGCCCGGGACACCGTCGGGTCCCATTGATGCTGTGTTTTTTGCTTTGGAGAGGGCGGCTCTTACCTGAGCATCTGAGATGTCAGGGGGGCAGCACTCTGCTGGGATAGATATTTGCCCTTTTGGTGGGGAGGGAGGGGAGAAGTTTGCACTGAACTTGTCAGCTAGGATGTTGGCAATGTCTGTGGGTTTGGTGTATTTTTGGTCATTTTGGACTAATTCTGAGCATATCTGGGAATTCCCACCCAGGTTCCTAACATAACTAAAGAAAGCCTTGTGATTATCCTTAGTGTCCTGTGCAATTTTTCTCTCTAGGCTGGCCATAGACAATTTTATGAGTGCCCGTAGGTTTTGCTAATACTGATCAGAGATGCCTTCCCTTTTTGGGATTTTGCTCTATCATGTAGTAGCTTCCTCCTTCTATTGTACAGTTTGTTTATGGCTGGGGTCCACCAGACAGGACTTCCACCTTTGGAGGATTGGGTCTTGGTTTTATTTGGGATTGCATGATCCATGCATTCCTGAAGGTGTTCATAGAATGCATTTATAAAGGATTCTGTGGTCTGGGCCTTATTTTCCACAGGCCCGGGTGCTTTGAAGGATTCCACCTCAGTTTTGAGGAGTGTGAAATTTGCTTTAGAGAAGTTTTTCACTGTGATTTTCTGAGCAGGGGGTGGGGTCGGGATGTGAATATCCAGTGAGATTAGTTCATGGTCTGATCTTACCAGTGAGGGATACACTTCTGGTCTGGAGCATAGAGTCCCCATGTTGGTGATGATCAGGTACAGTATGTTTTCCCCTCTTGTGGGAGTGGTAACAAGTTGTTCCATAGCATTTGAGTTTATAAATTCTAGGAACCTTTGGGCTAGGGTGTTGGATCTAGAGTAATGCTCCTAGTCTATGTTTGGGTAGTTGAAGTCGCCCAATATAATGGTGTTTGGAGAGACCTTCATATTTTCCAGTGTTCTCAGGAAGGCCGAGTGGGGTTCCTGGGTTTGGGAGGGTGGTCTGTAGCATGCTATAAACTGGAAGGCAGTTTTACCCACTGTTAGTTGCACATGGATAGTCTCTGATGCTTCGTGCTGTGCCACCAACCTGGAGGTGTGGGTATCTTTGACGAATATTGATACTCCCCCTCCTTTTGTGGTTCGGTCCAAGTTTTGGGGCCGAAAAGCATGGTATGAGGTATAACCTGGTAGTGCTAGGGTGCTCTTGGGAGCCTTGAACCAGGTTTATGTTACTGCACAGATATCTATGTTCTCCATGCTAAGGAGAGTTTCAAGTGTGTGTATCTTGAGGTTTAGACTTCTGGCGTTGAGTAGCATTACTCTTAGTTTCTTATCCCTTGTGATACCTATGGAGGTGGGTTTGTCTTTTGAGCCTTGCCTAAAAAAGGCACTATGGGGGTAGCAAGAGCCTTTGCCAATATCTGAAAGCCCAGGGGTGACAGGTGCAAGCTGTCCCTAGCGAAGCATCGTGGCTTGTCGAGCATGTCATCCCAGGCTGACAGGCATTGTATCCCCTTTGAATGACACCAATTGTTGAAATAGATCATCTTGTCTTCATATTGTGGCATCATTCTTGGTGAGGGTAAGATACTACTCAAGGTCAGGGTCATACCGCCCTGGGCTACATGTTCAGAGAGCTCCTCTAGGTCTCTTTTCATGTAGTCCAGGGAGGTACGTCTCAGGTCATTCACACCAGCATGGACAATGACTGAGTCATATTTGTACTTGCCTTGGAGTGACCTGAGTGCTTGTGTTATGTGGCAGATCCTAACGCCTGACAGGCAGCTCACCATGACCTTCTCCTTGTTCAGCCTGGTGAGCGGGACGTCAGTGTGCCTGACGATAGTGTCACCTATTACAAGTGTATCAGGTGTGTTGTTTAGTCTTAAGGGCTGTGACTGTTTGGTACACTGGCTTTGTGAGCTATGTGTTACACGTGTTTTGTTTTGGAGTAGCGGTTGTTTGGGTGTCTGCTTTGGAGGTCTCTGCTGCTTAGGCAGATTTTTAATTAGAACCTCCGAGTATGTTTTTTGTGTTTATGTGTTTGGTTTGCTGTTGTGGTAGGTCTATGTGTGACTGGAATTGTAGTGCATGTGGTTTCCTTCTCCTCCTGACTGGTTATGCCATTACTGAGTTGAGAGAGCTTAGCCTCCAGTTTGGCTATATGGTTGCATCTCTCACATGTATTGGAATTTGTTGGGAGGAGGAGAGAGTTGTCTGTGTACATGAGGCAGTTGTAACATTGCCTCAAGATTCCCAGATTCACCAGTTGGACCAGAGAGGAGATTGACAACTGACTTTTGGGCATGCTAGAATAGTATTGGGAATTCCTTTATAATTGAAAAAAAGGGCCAATGGGGAACAAGGTACTCAAGGGGAGTTTGTGAGGGTGTAGTGCTTTTAATTTTTTAGTGCTGACTTATATTATTGCTTTAGTGAGCAAGTGCCAGGTAACTTAAATGCAATGTGTTACAGGTAACTTAAATGCAAAATGACAAACAGTAACTTTCTTTCAAGTGAAACAAGGAAATAAGTACAGTAAGCAATGCAGATATCACTAGGGATCCACAGAAGTGCTGAAAAGTCGCGTTTTAGGTGGAATTAGCATTTCAGGGAAATAACAAGCAAACAACAGCAAGCATACAAACAAAGCTAGATTCAGCAGGCCTGGATCTAGTCTATGCTACAGCAAACAAGGTGTACCAATTTCAGTAAGAAACAGTTCAAATATGCAGGCACTATAAGCCTTTAACCAGAAATTCCCAGCTCAGCAGGGCAGAGTCCAGCCTCTCCTCCCACGAGTGCAGACCACAAACCTTCTTAATGTAAAATAACTGGCCTGAAGCACAAGTGCTTAAACCATAACTAATACACTTTTAGAATAAAAGACACTGAGCCCTCAATCAGCAGTTCCTAACTTAAAAGGATGTAAGCTACCTGTCCTGCCACCAAAGTGCAGGCCACAAACTTTCCTAATGTAAAACAACTAGTCTGAAGCCCAAGTGCTTAATCCAAAAGATTTAGAATGATAGCTACACTTTAATCAAGTTATTACCAATCAGTAATAAATACAATTGAATTCTTTAAAGAATGCCTGGATTAGTGCTCAAGTTATACAAACAAAGCTGGATTCAGCAGGCCTGGATCTAGTCTATGCTACAGCAAACAACGTGTATCAATTTCAGAAAGAAGCAATTCAAATATGCAGGCACTATAAGCCTTTAACCAGAAATTCCCAGCTCAGAAGGGCAGAGTCCAGCCTCTCCTCCAAAAAGAGTGCAAGTCATGGACCCTCTTAATGTAAAATAACTGGCCTGAAGCCCAAGTGCTTAAACCAGAACTAATACACATTTAGAATAAAAGACACTGAGCCCTCAATCAGAAGCAGAAGTATTATACAAGCATTATACAATCCAATAGAACATTAACGAGAAACAGTAGTATACAATCCATTGGAATACAGTATGCTATTATCACAAGCATTAGACAATCCAATAGAACATTAGATCAACTAAAAAATGAGTAACAGTAGTATACAGCCCCTTGGTATACAGTGTGCTATGCTCACAAGCATTATACAATCCAATAGAACTTTAGATCAACAAAAGTATGAGTAACAGTAGTATACAGTCCCTTGGTATACAGTTTGCTTTGCTCGCCAACATTATACAACCAATAGTACATTAAAGTGTAACAGTAGTATATAATCCCTTGGTATACAGTGTGCTATGCTCAGAAGTATTACACAATCCAATAGTACATTAACGAGTAACAGTAATATACAATCCCTTGGTATACAGTGTGCTATGCTCACAAATATTATACCATCCACATTAGATCAAAAAAAAAAGAATGAGTAACAGTAGTACACAATCCCTTGGTATACAGTGTGCTAAACACACAAGCATTATACAATCCAATGGAACATTACATCAACAAATGAATGAGTAACAGTAGTATACAATCCCTTGGTATACAGTGTGCTATGCTCACAAGCATTATACAATCTAATAGTACATTAACAAATAACAGTAGTATACAATCCCTTGGTATACAGTGTGCTATGCTTACAAGCATTATACAACCCAATAGAACATTACATCAATAAAAGAATGAGTAACAGTAGTATACAATCCCTTGGTATACAGTGTGCTATGCTCACAGGAATTATACAATCCAGTAGTACATTAACGAGTAACAGTAGTATACAATCCCCTGGTATAGAGTGTGCTACGCTCACAAGCATTATACAATCCAATAGTGCATTAACGAGTAACAATAGTATACAATCCCTTTGTATACAGTGTGCTATGCTCACAAGTATTAGAGAATCCAGTAGAACATTAGATCAACAAAAGAATGAGTGAAAGTATATACAATCCCTTGGTATACAGTGTGCTATGTTCACAAGCATTATACAATCCAATAGAACATTATATCAACAAATGAATGAGTAACAGTAGCATCCAATCGCTTGGTATACAGTATGCTATGCTCACAAGCATTATACAATCCAATAGTACTTTAACAAATAACAATAGTATACAATCCCTTGGTATACAGTGTGCTATGCTCACAAGCATTATACAATCCAATAGAACATTATATCAACAAATGAATGAGTAACAGTAGCATCCAATCGCTTGGTATACAGTATGCTATGCTCACAAGCATTATACAATCCAATAGTACATTAACGAGTAACAGTAGTGTACAATCCCTTGGAATACAGTTTGCTGCACTCACAAGCATTATACAATCCAATAGTACATTAACGAGTAACAGTAGTATACAATTCCTTGGTATACAGTGTGCTATGCTCACAAGCATTAGACACAACTGAGTAGAGCTGGAGTTTCTTTAACGAACTGCATAGGGCATCTGTTTGAGCCTCTTGATCCTCTTGGTGAGATACTTTTGGGGTCTTTCCAGTTGCTGAAGGTGTCGGGTAAGGTACATCCCAAACGGGGCATTGTACTCAATTATGGGCCTGATAAGTGATGAGTTGAGGGGCACAATGACCTCTCTTTATCTAGATGTGAACCCTTTCATGATAAGGTGGGCTATATAGAAGGTCTTTTTAACCACTTTGGCAATGTGATTGTCAAAGGAGGGATTGCTATCTACTTGGGTCCCCAAGTCCCTAATTACTTCTTCCGTACTTAATGGATTACCACCTATGTGGTAATTTGTGGGCACTTTGTTTTTCCCAAAGGGGATGACTATGCACTTTTTGGCATTTAGCTTCAGGCCATGGCTCTGGCACCAGTTATCCATCTCTGTGAGACCCTTTTGGAGGATGCTTGTGTCAGCTGGAGAGTCGATTACAGCACCCAGTATGCAGTCATCTGCGAACTTGGTCAGCCATAGTCCACCCATGTTAGCCTGTACCTTGGAGAAAAATATACTGAACAAGAGAGGTCCCAGGACTGAGCCTTGTGGGACACCACTTGTAACTGGTTTAGAGTCTGACATGGCACCTGCTATTCTAACCATGTAGGTTCTATCCCTGAGCCAGTTTGCAACCCATCTTGTGACATAGGGGTTAATATTTAAGCTGGTGAGCTTATTTATGATGCCTGAGTGGGGTATTGTGTCGAAGGCTTTTGCGAGGTCCAGGTAGGCTGCGTGGACTACCTTCCCTTCATCTATGGTTTTGGTAACTGTTTCAAAGAAGTCGACCAGGTTCAAGAGGCAAGATCTGCCCTTAACAAAGCCGAATTGGGTAGGATCCAGTGTCTGGAGGTTCCCAATGTCTTTGTTTATGATTTCCATGATGATACGCTCCATAGCTTTGCAGACCAGGCTAGTCAGGCTTATAGGGCGATAGTTTCTGGGGTCTGCTGTGGCACCACCTTTGTGGAGTGGGACCACTGTTGCTGTGCGCCATTCCTTGGGCACATATCCTGTAGTAAGGCTGAGATTGAACAGTGACTTTATATGAGGGTTTAGTTCTTCTTTGAGCTCATGTAAGGCAGCCAGGGACACCGTCTGGTCCCATTGCTGCTGTGTTTTTTGCTTTGGAGAGGGCAGCTCTCACCTGTGCATCTGTGATCTCAGGAAGGCTACACTCTGTTGGGATAGACATTTGCTCTTTTGGGGGTGAGGGGGGAGAGAAGTTTGCACTGAACCTTTCTGCCAGGATGTTGGCAATATCTGTGGGTTCAGTGTATTTTTTGTCATTTTGCACTAAATCAGAGCATATCTAGGAATTGCCTCACAGGTTTCTGACATAACTGAAGAAGTCCTTTTGATTATCTTTAGTGTCTTGTGCAATTTTTTTGAAGCTGGCCTTAGATGATTTTATGAGGGATCGTAGTTTCTTGCTAGTACTGATCAGTGACACCTTCCCTTTTTGGGATTTTGCTCTGTCATGTAGTAGCTTTCTCCTTCTGTTGTATAGCTTATTTATGGCCGGGGTCCACCAGACAGGTCTCCTGCCTTTGGAGGAGTGGGTCTTGGTTTTATTTGGGATAGCATGCTCCATGCATTCCTGTAGGTGTCCATAGAATGCTTTTGTAAAGGATTCAGCATTTTGGGCCATATTTTCCACTGGCCCGGGGGCTTTGAAGGATTCCACCTCAGTTTTGAGAAGTGGGAAATTTGCTTTTGAGAAGTTCTTCACTGTGGTTTCCTTGGCTAGGGGTGGGGATGGAATATGGATGTCCAGTGAGATTTGTTTATGGTCTGATCTTATCAATGAGGTGTATACCTCTGGTGTGGAACATAGAGACCCCATGTTGGTGATGACCCGGATCCAATATGTTTCCCCCTCTTGTGGGAGTGGTGACCAGTTGTTCCATAGCATTTGAGTTTATAAATTCTAGGAACCGTTGGGCGAGGGTGTTTGGACTTGAGTAGTTTTCCCAATCGATGTTTGGGTAGTTGAAGTCGCCCAATATAATAGTGTTTGGAGAGACCTTCATATTCTCCAGTGCTCTCAGGAAAGCTGAGTGAGGTTCCTGTGTTTGGGAGGGTGGTCTGTAGCAGGCTACAAACTGAAAGGCAGTTTTCCCACTGTTAGTTGCACATGGATGGTCTCCGATGCTTCGTGCAGTGCCACTAACCTGGAGGTGTGGGTATCTTTGATAAATATGGATACTCCCCCTCATTTTGTGGTTCGGTCCGAGTTTTGGGGCCGGAAAGCATGGTATGAAGTATAACCTGTTAGTGCTGGGGTGCTCTTGGGAGCCTTGAACCAGGTTTCTGTTACTGCACAGATATCGATATTCTCCCTACTGAGGAAAGTCTCGAGTGTGTGCAACTTGAGGTTTAGACTTCTGGCGTTGAGCAGCATTACCCTTAGTTTTTTTTTCTTTGTGTTGTCTAAGGGGGGGGTTTGTCTTTTGAGCCTTGCCTAAAAAAGGCACTATGGGGGAGGAAAGAGCCTTTGCCAGTATTCGAAAACCCAGGGGTGACAAGTGCAAGCCGTCCCTAGCGAAACAACGTGGCTTGTTGAGCATGTCATCCCAGGCTGACAGACACTGGATCCCCTTTGAATGACACCAATACTTTAGCCAATTGTTAAAATTGATAATTTTGTCTTTATACTGGGGCTTCATTCTTGGTGAGGGTAAGATGCTACTCAAGGTCAGGGTCATACCGCCCTGGGCTACATGTTCAGAGAGCTCCTCTAGGTCTCTTTTCATGTAGTCCAGGGAGGTACGTCTCAGGTCATTCACACCAGCATGGACAATGACTGAGTCATATTTGTACTTGCCTTGGAGTGACCTGAGTGCTTGTGTTATGTGGCGGATCCTAACGCCTGACAGGCAGCTCACCATGACCTTCTCCTTGTTCAGCCTGGTGAGCGGGACGTCAGTGTGCCTGACGATAGTGTCACCTATTACAAGTGTATCAGGTGTGTTGTTTAGTCTTAAGGGCTGTGACTGTTTGGCACACTGGCTTTGTGAGCTATGTGTTACACGTGTTTTGTTTTGGAGTAGCGGTTGTTTGGGTGTCTGCTTTGGAGGTCTCTGCTGCTTAGGCAGATTTTTAATTAGAACCTCCGAGTATGTTTTTTGTGTTTATGTGTTTGGTTTGCTGTTGTGGTAGGTCTATGTGTGACTGGAATTGTAGTGCATGTGGTTTCCTTCTCCTCCTGACTGGTTATGCCATTACTGAGTTGAGAGAGCTTAGCCTCCAGTTTGGCTATATGGTTGCATCTCTCACATGTATTGGAATTTGTTGGGAGGAGGAGAGAGTTGTCTGTGTACATGAGGCAGTTGTAACATTGCCTCAAGATTCCCAGATTCACCAGTTGGACCAGAGAGGAGATTGACAACTGACTTTTGGGCATGCTAGAATAGTATTGGGAATTCCTTTATAATTGAAAAAAAGGGCCAATGGGGAACAAGGTACTCAAGGGGAGTTTGTGAGGGTGTAGTGCTTTTAATTTTTTAGTGCTGACTTATATTATTGCTTTAGTGAGCAAGTGCCAGGTAACTTAAATGCAATGTGTTACAGGTAACTTAAATGCAAAAATGACAAACAGTAACTTTCTTTCAAGTGAAACAAGGAAATAAGTACAGTAAGCAATGCAGATATCACTAGGGATCCACAGAAGTGCTGAAAAGTCGCGTTTTAGGTGGAATTAGCATTTCAGGGAAATAACAAGCAAACAACAGCAAGCATACAAACAAAGCTAGATTCAGCAGGCCTGGATCTAGTCTATGCTACAGCAAACAAGGTGTACCAATTTCAGTAAGAAACAGTTCAAATATGCAGGCACTATAAGCCTTTAACCAGAAATTCCCAGCTCAGCAGGGCAGAGTCCAGCCTCTCCTCCCACGAGTGCAGACCACAAACCTTCTTAATGTAAAATAACTGGCCTGAAGCCCAAGTGCTTAAACCATAACTAATACACTTTTAGAATAAAAGACACTGAGCCCTCAATCAGCAGTTCCTAACTTAAAAGGATGTAAGCTACCTGTCCTGCCACCAAAGTGCAGGCCACAAACTTTCCTAATGTAAAACAACTAGTCTGAAGCCCAAGTGCTTAATCCAAAAGATTTAGAATGATAGCTACACTTTAATCAAGTTATTACCAATCAGTAATAAATACAATTGAATTCTTTAAAGAATGCCTGGATTAGTGCTCAAGTTATACAAACAAAGCTGGATTCAGCAGGCCTGGATCTAGTCTATGCTACAGCAAACAACGTGTATCAATTTCAGAAAGAAGCAATTCAAATATGCAGGCACTATAAGCCTTTAACCAGAAATTCCCAGCTCAGAAGGGCAGAGTCCAGCCTCTCCTCCAAAAAGAGTGCAAGTCATGGACCCTCTTAATGTAAAATAACTGGCCTGAAGCCCAAGTGCTTAAACCAGAACTAATACACATTTAGAATAAAAGACACTGAGCCCTCAATCAGAAGCACAAGTATTATACAAGCATTATACAATCCAATAGAACATTAACGAGTAACAGTAGTATACAATCCCTTGGTATACAGTGTGCTATGCTCACAAGCATTAGACAATCCAATAGAACATTAGATCAACAAAAGAATGAGTAACAGTAGTATACAATCCCTTAGTATACAGGGTGCAATGCTCACAAACATTATACAATCCAATAGAACTTTAGATCAACAAAAGTATGAGTAACAGTAGTATACAGTCCCTTGGTATACAGTTTGCTTTGCTCGCCAACATTATACAACCAATAGTACATTAAAGTGTAACAGTAGTATATAATCCCTTGGTATACAGTGTGCTATGCTCAGAAGTATTACACAATCCAATAGTACATTAACGAGTAACAGTAATATACAATCCCTTGGTATACAGTGTGCTATGCTCACAAATATTATACCATCCACATTAGATCAAAAAAAAAGAATGAGTAACAGTAGTACACAATCCCTTGGTATACAGTGTGCTAAACACACAAGCATTATACAATCCAATGGAACATTACATCAACAAATGAATGAGTAACAGTAGTATACAATCCCTTGGTATACAGTGTGCTATGCTCACAAGCATTATACAATCCAATAGTACATTAACAAATAACAGTAGTATACAATCCCTTGGTATACAGTGTGCTATGCTTACAAGCATTATACAACCCAATAGAACATTACATCAATAAAAGAATGAGTATCAGTAGTATACAATCCCTTGGTATACAGTGTGCTATGCTCACAGGAATTATACAATCCAGTAGTACATTAACGAGTAACAGTAGTATACAATCCCCTGGTATAGAGTGTGCTACGCTCACAAGCATTATACAATCCAATAGTGCATTAACGAGTAACAATAGTATACAATCCCTTTGTATACAGTGTGCTATGCTCACAAGTATTAGAGAATCCAGTAGAACATTAGATCAACAAAAGAATGAGTGAAAGTATATACAATCCCTTGGTATACAGTGTGCTATGCTCACAAGCATTATACAATCCAATAGAACATTATATCAACAAATGAATGAGTAACAGTAGCATCCAATCGCTTGGTATACAGTATGCTGTGCTCACAAGCATTATACAATCCAATAGTACTTTAACAAATAACAATAGTATACAATCCCTTGGTATACAGTGTGCTATGCTCACAAGCATTATACAATCCAATAGAACATTATATCAACAAATGAATGAGTAACAGTAGCATCCAATCGCTTGGTATACAGTATGCTATGCTCACAAGCATTATACAATCCAATAGTACATTAACGAGTAACAGTAGTGTACAATCCCTTGGAATACAGTTTGCTGCACTCACAAGCATTATACAATCCAATAGTACATTAACGAGTAACAGTAGTATACAATTCCTTGGTATACAGTGTGCTATGCTCACAAGCATTAGACACAACTGAGTAGAGCTGGAGTTTCTTTAACAAACTGCATAGGGCATCTGTTTGAGCCTCTTGATCCTCTTGGTGAGATACTTTTGGGGTCTTTCCAGTTGCTGAAGGTGTCGGGTAAGGTACATCCCAAACGGGGCATTGTACTCAATTATGGGCCTGATAAGTGATGAGTTGAGGGGCACAATGACCTCTCTTTATCTAGATGTGAACCCTTTCATGATAAGGTGGGCTATATAGAAGGTCTTTTTAACCACTTTGGCAATGTGATTGTCAAAGGAGGGATTGCTATCTACTTGGGTCCCCAAGTCCCTAATTACTTCTTCCGTACTTAATGGATTACCACCTATGTGGTAATTTGTGGGCACTTTGTTTTTCCCAAAGGGGATGACTATGCACTTTTTGGCATTTAGCTTCAGGCCATGGCTCTGGCACCAGTTATCCATCTCTGTGAGACCCTTTTGGAGGATGCTTGTGTCAGCTGGAGAGTCGATTACAGCACCCAGTATGCAGTCATCTGCGAACTTGGTCAGCCATAGTCCACCCATGTTAGCCTGTACCTTGGAGAAAAATATACTGAACAAGAGAGGTCCCAGGACTGAGCCTTGTGGGACACCACTTGTAACTGGTTTAGAGTCTGACATGGCACCTGCTATTCTGACCATGTAGGTTCTATCCCTGAGCCAGTTTGCAACCCATCTTGTGACATAGGGGTTAATATTTAAGCTGGTGAGCTTATTTATGATGCCTGAGTGGGGTATTGTGTCAAGGCTTTTAGCGAGGTCCAGGTAGGCTGCGTGGACTACCTTCCCTTCATCTATGGTTTTGGTAACTGTTTCAAAGAAGTCGACCAGGTTCAAGAGGCAAGATCTGCCCTTAACAAAGCCGAATTGGGTAGGATCCAGTGTCTGGAGGTTCCCAATGTCTTTGTTTATGATTTCCATGATGATACGCTCCATAGCTTTGCAGACCAGGCTAGTCAGGCTTATAGGGCGATAGTTTCTGGGGTCTGCTGTGGCACCACCTTTGTGGAGTGGGACCACTGTTGCTGTGCGCCATTCCTTGGGCACATATCCTGTAGTAAGGCTGAGATTGAACAGTGACTTTATATGAGGGTTTAGTTCTTCTTTGAGCTCATGTAAGACGCAGCCAGGGACACCGTCTGGTCCCATTGCTGCTGTGTTTTTTGCTTTGGAGAGGGCAGCTCTCACCTGTGCATCTGTGATCTCAGGAAGGCTACACTCTGTTGGGATAGACATTTGCTCTTTTGGGGGTGAGGGGGGAGAGAAGTTTGCACTGAACCTTTCTGCCAGGATGTTGGCAATATCTGTGGGTTCAGTGTATTTTTTGTCATTTTGCACTAAATCAGAGCATATCTAGGAATTGCCTCACAGGTTTCTGACATAACTGAAGAAGTCCTTTTGATTATCTTTAGTGTCTTGTGCAATTTTTTTTTGAAGCTGGCCTTAGATGATTTTATGAGGGATCGTAGTTTCTTGCTAGTACTGATCAGTGACACCTTCCCTTTTTGGGATTTTGCTCTGTCATGTAGTAGCTTTCTCCTTCTGTTGTATAGCTTATTTATGGCCGGGGTCCACCAGACAGGTCTCCTGCCTTTGGAGGAGTGGGTCTTGGTTTTATTTGGGATAGCATGCTCCATGCATTCCTGTAGGTGTCCATAGAATGCTTTTGTAAAGGATTCAGCATTTTGGGCCATATTTTCCACTGGCCCGGGGGCTTTGAAGGATTCCACCTCAGTTTTGAGAAGTGGGAAATTTGCTTTTGAGAAGTTCTTCACTGTGGTTTCCTTGGCTAGGGGTGGGGATGGAATATGGATGTCCAGTGAGATTTGTTTATGGTCTGATCTTATCAATGAGGTGTATACCTCTGGTGTGGAACATAGAGACCCCATGTTGGTGATGACCGGATCCAATATGTTTCCCCCTCTTGTGGGAGTGGTGACCAGTTGTTCCATAGCATTTGAGTTTATAAATTCTAGGAACCGTTGGGCGAGGGTGTTTGGACTTGAGTAGTTTTCCCAATCGATGTTTGGGTAGTTGAAGTCACCCAATATAATAGTGTTTGGAGAGACCTTCATATTCTCCAGTGCTCTCAGGAAAGCTGAGTGAGGTTCCTGTGTTTGGGAGGGTGGTCTGTAGCAGGCTACAAACTGAAAGGCAGTTTTTCCCACTGTTAGTTGCACATGGATGGTCTCCGATGCTTCGTGCAGTGCCACTAACCTGGAGGTGTGGGTATCTTTGATAAATATGGATACTCCCCCTCATTTTGTGGTTCGGTCCGAGTTTTGGGGCCGGAAAGCATGGTATGAAGTATAACCTGTTAGTGCTGGGGTGCTCTTGGGAGCCTTGAACCAGGTTTCTGTTACTGCACAGATATCGATATTCTCCCTACTGAGGAAAGTCTCGAGTGTGTGCAACTTGAGGTTTAGACTTCTGGCGTTGAGCAGCATTACCCTTAGTTTTTTTTTCTTTGTGTTGTCTATGGGGGTGGGTTTGTCTTTTGAGCCTTGCCTAAAAAAGGCACTATGGGGGAGGAAAGAGCCTTTGCCAGTATTCGAAAACCCAGGGGTGACAGGTGCAAGCCGTCCCTAGCGAAACAACGTGGCTTGTTGAGCATGTCATCCCAGGCTGACAGACACTGGATCCCCTTTGAATGACACCAATACTTTAGCCAATTGTTAAAATTGATAATTTTGTCTTTATACTGGGGCTTCATTCTTGGTGAGGGTAAGATGCTACTCAAGGTCAGGGTCATACCGGCCTGGGCTACATGAACAAAGAGCCCTTGTACGTCTTTT
>NC_056741.1:76210663-76225663 GCF_019279795.1 Protopterus annectens
TCAGTTTACCCAATTTCAAGTCATCTGCATACAAACTATATAACACCTCAGATGAAAAAGATAGATCTGAAAGATACAGCTTAAACACGTATGGGTGTATGACAGAGCTCAGTGGGACACTCTAATGGTAATATTGAATTTCATCTGTCCAATTGCTGTATGATACTTGCCATGTTCTATCTGTAAACCATGCAGATATCCATCTTATAAAAAGTACATCAATACCTAGATGGTCTAATTTATTGATCAGTGTTTTGTGTATGACTTTGTCAAATGCTGAAGTTAATGCTATATAAATTACATCACAGCACAATTTTTCATTCATAGCTATTATATTGTTATATAACATTATGTTACAGGTGATAATAGATCTATTTTTGGGTCTATTTTAGTTCACAGATAGTTTATTTCTGTGAACACCTAATCATCTACCCCTATTCAGTGAAAATCACTTCAATGATTCACTGAATTTAGTAAGGACAAAGACATAGTTGGCCAACCACACAACTTTGCCATTTTCTCCAGTGTAGTACGATCTCAGAGTTGATATATATAGTTAGGGGGGTGAAGTCCCCCCATTTGGGTGGGTTTGGGTCAGTCAGATGTTGATCGATTGTTCTGCAGGATTTCCTTGTCCTTGGTAAATTCAGTGAGTCACTAAAGCGATTTTTGCTGAATAGGGGTCGATGATTAGGTGTTCAAACTAATATAGACCCCTATTTTCAACATATGCATGCTAAAGTATGGTTTCAATTTCTGTTTTTTCCAGTTCTGACAATAATTTATCCAATATTATCTTCTTTGTTATTTTTACATGAAATGGAAGTAAACTTAAAGGTCTGTATGACTCTGGGTTTGTCCTACTCCCCTTTCTCTTAAAGGCAGGTTTAACAAGTGCATGTTTCCAGTCTTGAGGAATCTCTCCATATTTATATGACCTAGAAAATAATAGATATAATGGTACTGTAAGTTCTTACTGAAGTGTTCTCAGGTCATTTTTACTAATTCCATCTTCTTCCTATGCTTTATTTTGATTCAGTTTGCATAGTTCTTTTTCAATATAATCTAATTTGATTTCAGTATCTGAGGTTAATTGGATATCACTAAGACAATTTATCACCCCTTTGTGGAACGAAACTGCTTTGCATAAGATTTTTTAAATATGCCTATAACTTGTTGTGTCTGAGAATACATTTTAGAATCTACACATATTTTATCACAGCTTATGTATCTATAAAATGGTTTCCTATTATGTTCAATATCTTTATATAAATTTTCTTAATTTTTTTTTATTGATCTTGTCTCACGCTATGTTTAATCTGTCTGTCCAACTTGTGTATTTCAGTTTTCAAAGTTGTAATTGTAGATCAGAGTGTGTGTTATATCTTTAAGAAGCTTTCCAGTCAGTGGGCGTGTGCATGTAAATACTGAGCATGTGCAGGCAACAGTGCCATTTTGAGTGAACAACCAGAATGTGTACATGTATGAGTGCAGTAGTCAGTCTGTTTATAAGTTTGTTTAAGTTTATGTTTCCAGTCCAACAGCCTGATGTGTTTGTATGTAATAAAGCTACTTAAATGAACACCCAAGCCTCTTTATCTGTTAATCTACACAGTAATTTGACCTCTTTTCCATTTCTTATATTTTTTGTCACTCTTCTTAATCAGGTATCTTGTTCTTATGGAAATATAGCCCCCTGACATTGTATGGCTAGATCCTGCTGTTAAATGTTTTTTTGCACTCATATAATTTCTGTTTCAAAACATTTCACATTCCATCTGCAGTTTTTCCACTGAGCACATCACTCCAGTTAGTTTTATATAGTGACTGTTTTGCTTCCATATAATATATTATTAATCTTCTGTGCATTGGTTTAGATGTCAGTTTAGAAGAATTATCTAGCAACAATTTAACCTTTATAATTCCTTGATCAGTGCACATCAATGGTGGTAAAACTTGACATGACATAACAATAATTTGTTTGGAACACAACAATGTGTAGTATGTTCCAGTCCCTGATAGGCTTTTTTACAATCTGAAGCAATTGTTGTTCCTGAACATACTTTGTGAATAATTTCCTTACTAATGTTGTTGAATCAATATTATTCCAGTCTGTTTCTGGTAAATTTAAGTCCCCAGCTAATATTATTCTTCCCTCCTGTGTTTCATGTAAGAAATGTATGAATTCCTCTAGGTCATCTGCACTTGACTTTGGTGGTCTATTCACTGTAATAAATGTTATGTTCCATGGTTGTCTTTATTGTTACAGATACACAATCTGTAGTATTGGTGTTATTGTTGAACATGCAATAATTAATCACAAGTCTCATAACTCTCTTTAATCTCTAACATAACACCTCCACCTGAATTTTGTTAGAATGTTTGTTACAGTAAAAACATTTACACCCGTATAGAACTGGTTTACAATCACTGTTATTTGACCATGTTTTACAGACAATAACAGCATCAGTCTTGTGAAAACATATCAACTTTTCCAATAAAAAAACGTTATTACTAATGCTCCTAGCATTAACAACCATCAGAGATGCATCAAACTTTGCTCTCTGTGAACTGTTAAATTATTGACCTGGCAAAAAGCCTGTCTGTCCTTGTCAAATATTGCAAAATATCTGGTGCAAAAATTCTTTTCATTGATCTTGACAAATGCATACTATCCTGCGTGAACACGTGTGCCCAAAATTAGGCTCAGATGCTCCACGCATTTCCATTTTTTCAAAAATGGGGCATTTTTTTCATGACGGTATTTACCCAAAATATCTTATCATTCACAGTGACCTGACTCCCCTTGCTGTATGTGATTTGTAAAAAATACATCCTAACACCAGTATAGAAGCCATGCTATCTAAGAGGGCTGTAAGTTCCCAGTAACAGTCAGAGTGTCCTTGCAGATGCGATCATTTGAACCAACATGAATAAAAACAGAATTTCCCCATGCAGCCATGCCCTTCCCACAGAGCATGAGTGGTAGATTCTCTGGTCCCCACCAGGGAAATTATACCTATTCTTGTCTGCCCCAAGTGCATGCATCCCTCCTAACCCTTGAGAAAATTGAGTGCACCATGCCCCTTCACTAATCCCCTCATTCTCTGGGCACCTCAGTGCTGGGACCACTAACTGCTCCCCGGTCACTTATGTCACATTCAGGTTTCTAATTCACCATGACTCAGAGCCAGGCTAACATTTCAACTGTGGATAGAATAAAAACCAAAATCACAGAAGTGCATGCAGTTACTGTGTTTACGTATTTAATGTTTGATTATGGAGAAACTCTGACTGGGATAATATTCCATTTTCAAGGGAGGCACAGGGTGAAAAGTTTCTTACCTCCCTATCCCTTTGACAGACTGACTTTATGGGGAGTCAAGACAATCCCGACTTAAACTTAAATACACTTCATCCCGACTTATTATCTCCTGATTAAACAAACCGTCAAAACTTAAAGTGACAGAACCACTTATTTGTTGTCAAGCTTTTTAATTTAAATAATGCTATGCAATGTCATTGTTCAAATCAGCTGGTGAAAATGTTTTATATTTAAAAAATCATTTTTGCTTCTATAACATTTAAAATAGCCACAGCATTGCTACCTCTAGGCAGATGTATAGTTGCCAGTACTGTATATTTAAAACTGTTCACAGTACCCATCATGACACTCATAAGAATGCAGAACAATAGCATTTACCAGATTACTGGTTCTGATATCACTAAAATGTTCTTGAATAAACATTTTACTTATTTTTGGTTTGTCTAATATATCATTTGCTTGTGGATGATATCATTTGATTCATAGGTTCATGTAGGTACAAGGTTAGTTGCTTTTGTGGGTCATTCTAAGCCTAGCCAGTTTCCCATAGTGAGAATGAAATGCTGAACTTTTCCCATTTGTTTCCCATTTGTAATGTTCCTTTAACCAAGAGTCTGGATTCCACAGCATGGGCATAACAAGGTCACACAGCATCTGCCATTGCACCCTCACTACACTAAATATTAAAATTCAAACAACCCTGAGGAGAGGAAACCACCAAATTAAATACTGAAATATTTAATTTGATAGGGGAACTACTATTCCCTGGCAAAATATTGCAATTCAGAAATATTCTGTGTTAATGAATTTTCTTGAATGGGCATAATGTGAAGCTGACCGATTCTAGCCAAAGTTCTTAGCAGTGCCTCTCCATCAATAGCATACTTCTCAACTTCTTAGAGCAAGAAATTTGGACAAACCCATTAAAGGGGAACCACACCCACAGACTCAAAAGAAATCATGCTTATTTCATCATGGTTTGGTGTTTCTTACATTTTCACAGTACTCTGGGACTATTTACAGGTTTGTATATATTTTTAT
Source organism: Protopterus annectens (assembly GCF_019279795.1). Lineage (NCBI taxonomy): Eukaryota > Metazoa > Chordata > Ceratodontiformes > Protopteridae > Protopterus > Protopterus annectens. The sequence goes on from NC_056741.1 coordinate 76,215,030, forward strand.
ATGTAATTTCTGAGTGTGATCATAGGATCATAGGATCATAGGAGGTTACTAGGCTATTGGCCCTAGGGCCCTTAAAAGCCTAGCCAAGTTCCAACCCTTTTTTCTTGACATAGTTTCAAGCAAAGCTAAATCAACACCTAATGCCTCTATCCAGGAGAGATGCAGGGGAGACCCCCTGTGGTGAATTTATGGTTTCTATCCAATCATCCAAATTACACTTAAATAGGGTCAACAAAGGGCTCCACTTCACCTGAACTGGAAGTTTGTTCCAGAGGGAAGGTAATCTTTGGGAAAAAAAAATCTATCTCTCCAGCAAGTCCTTTTGATGTCACATTCTAGGTTAAGGTCCCTAGAGCGAGTGCATCGAGTACCATTTGACGTATGGATGTGCAACATTTCCATTAAAGCAGAATCTGAGATTGCTTTAAACAGAAGGCACAGATCTCCTCTGAGTAGTCTGTACAATGTCAACATATGACATGTGTTGAAGGTCTTGAATTTTCTTTGTAAGAAACCTCTGAGGTCTCTACAATTGCTACAAGTGCCTGGTAGGGTTTATACCTGAGGGAGCATTGTATTCTCCACCCCCCCTTGCTCTTGGACAATATTATTAACTCTGATTGCCTGCCTGTAAGATGAGAAATATCCTCGCATCCTCTCATTATTTCAGTAAAGATTCCAGCCGCCTCCTTTATAGTCTCCTGCCTTATCACCTTTTAAAAGATTTTGTAATTGTAAAGAGCAAAATCCAAAGTGTCAAGCCTATTGTTTCCTTAATGGGCATCCGAGTATCACATTGTTGTTCTCTTTCAGTTATTAATACAATGATTCTGCAAGTCTTCTTGGGAGGAATTTGCAATGGCACAGCAGTAGCATTTCTGCCTTGTATTGCTTTCTTCTCCAGTCTTGTTCCTGGCTGAGGCACTTCCTGTACTGACTCATCATGCACTTCCTGTCTCTACATGGGATTTCATTGGGTGATCTGGTGTCATTCCATATGCCAGATGGATACTGTAGGGGACTGGTGATCCTCCAAACCACCTCTAGGTGTGTGTGTGTGTGTGTGTGTGTGTGTGTGTGTGTGTGTGTGTGTGTGTGTGTGTGTGTGTGTGTGTGTGTGTGTGTGTGTGAGTGTGTGTGCATAATGAACATGTGTGTGTGTGTGTGTGTGTGCGCGTGTGTGTTTGCGTAACAAACATGTATATGTGTGTGTGTGTGTGTGTGTGTGTGTGTGTGTGTGTGTGTGTGTGTGTGTGTGTGTGTGCGTGCGTGTGTGTGTGTGTGCAACCTACCAAAGACTAATATCTTACCCAAAAGTTGCCTCTCTACCCTGTGCCCAATCAGTGCTAGGATAACATCCAACACGTAATCACATGGACTCTCGCATTTTGAAGTGATCCTGATTGGTAAGTATGTCTCTAGGTACCCCACAATGCAGTGCTTGTCTGTAAAAAAAAATTACAACACACAGGCCTCTTTCTTCCGAAAGCTCATGTCACTGCATTGATTTTATGTGCATACACTACTGTCTTTTAGTCAGTTAGTTTTAAAAACATTTCATGCTGTTCAATGACTACTTAAAACACAAACAGTGCAGATGCCACAGAACAGACTTTCAAAGTGCTTTTTATTGCTACCTCTTTTTAGAATGGGTAATTTGCAGTCATTTGTGAAGCCTGAATTGTACTATTTCATCTCATCTCCCATCCCATTCACGCCTAACTTCTATAGCTGTGAAAGTGCTAAGGGTAGTTTGATCTGTTACCTGGTGTGATTGACAGCTCACAGTAAGAGACTTGAGTCATGTACTATTTCCTTGTTCTAGCCCTGGGGTGGGCAATTAATTTTCCCAAGGGGCCACATGAGAATCTGTCAGACCAATTGCCTGAACTCGATTCTGCTCCACATTAATTTTATCACTTTATAAAAAGCAGTAAATTGTATGGTTTTGATTAGCAGCTACTGGTAAATGTTACAATTAGGCTATAAAAATGTGAACCAGACATAATAAAACACCAACATTATATCACTATTTAATCAACAGTTAGCCTAGTACTGTACTAATCTATAACCTATTGTATTTGGATTTAATTTAAAACTTATTTAAAATTATATAGCACAAACACTGACAGACATTTGCTAAACAAAGCAATACAGTCTGACAATGAAAACAGATTTAGCATTAAAACTTCCCAGCCCTTGAAACTCACTTTCATTAAAACAGCATTGAAACTCACATTCAAAGAAAATGCATCTGGCTAATGGTGGATAAAGTTTACCTTTGGGCTGTTTTTCAATCATAGGCCTCTTGCACATTTTAGGGCCATGCATACATGAATACACCTTCCTGATTGTGTTAAATTACATTCCCTGTATAATACAGCACCAGGTTAGGGTGTGTTAATTTAGTAATTTCAAGCATTTTTCCAATAAGCAATAAAACAAAATGTATGAACTGAGAATGAAAAACCTGCCCAATTCGGAACATTTCATCAGTAAAAGTCTTTACTCAAAGTTCTGTCATTACAATCAACCAATATCAGTCAATGCACAATCTCTTCAGTAGTAAGCCATCGGAATAATCCCACATTAAATAGATCTGCAACTGAGGACTACAGCATACAACCCCTTTAAAGTACAACACAGTACATGATCAGCAATCTATCTCTATACTGTGGGATTAGAACCCACAGCCTTCTGCATGTTATGATACAAACAATGCTTTCAAATATTTTAGCACAGTAGTGATTATCATTTGCTAAACAACAGTTGCACATTGTAAACAGACTTGGCATAAACAGCACTAAACTTCTCTCCCCCTGAAGCTCTAACCTCCTTGTAAAAGCACTTGACAGTCACTCTTGTAGAATTTACTTCACACTCAACCACATCTCTCAACTCTGTAGCACAAGAAATCTGGAAAAAGCCAAATTTTATATGGGGGAGGCAAAGGCTCAAAAAAACAGGGACACATTTTAAATATTGCTTGTACATAATCTTAGAAAGTTGTTAGAATAAAATGTTTTGTGTTACTGTACCATGCATTTTCTGAAAGATGGTCACAAGGGATACAATTGGCTAGGTTTTATCTGACTTTTCATGGGCCGGTAGGAAAGACGCACGATGCAATGAATGAAAAACGTACAGACACAATCGGATAACTCCAGGAGGGGTTATGTCTGCCATTTAGGGACAGTAAAAGGTTTATACAATGCCCAGATATGTTCTAGCTTTTACTTTCTGTATGGGTAGGGGAAGGACCAGGGAGCTGTGACATCACAGCATGGGTGGGTTTTTAGGATGGTTATGGTGATGTCAGTTTGGAGAGAGAATTGGCCAGAAAACTACCTGTATTCATTGGCCTTGATTGCATCAATGAATTGGAGACTGCAGCAAGCTTTTCCATGGTGGGATAAATGTTTTTTGAAAGTGAAACCACCACAGTACAGTAAGGTACTGCTCTAGTGGAAAGAAACAGTCAATTTAAAATATTTAAACTGCTGTATGTTGTTTATTCATAGCAGGTACCGTAGATAAGGAGAAAAAGGACAGAGAAGTTGAGGATGTAATATTAGAATCCTACTGTTGTCCTTTAATAAAAGTGGGACAAAGGCCCAAAAGTAGGGACGGTTTTTAAATATCACTCTTTCAAACTTAGAAAGTTAATAGAATAACAGATTTTGCATTAGGATGAATTTTCAAATGTCTGTCATTATTTTCTAACTTCAGTCTTTAATGATTTGTTACTAATTTGCCAGAAAACCACAATTTTATGAAAAACAGATCAAAAATATAAGGCAAAAATCTGGACAAAAATCTGTACAGTTGAGAGGTATGAATTCCATATAGGAATTGGTATTGTAGGCAGGGCACATGCCTGCAGTACCAGTTTTCTCATGCAGATGGGGAGCTGAACAGTTTCTTGTGTGAGGATACTGATATAGCAGGCAGTCTGCCTGAAGAACCAGTTTCATCTTAAAGGTGGAGCTGCTCTGCTGTGAGGGGCTTCAGCTCCACAGCTCCTTTTGCAGGGAGTTAAATAAAGGTGTGATGGTCAGAACAGTTCTCATGCCTTCATTTTCCACCAACAGTAGGAGTCACATGGGTGAGGGGCTACCAAGAGAACTTGGCACTTAATTTATTTGCTCAAGAAGAAGGGGCAAAGCCAAAAATAATATGGAGAACAAAAGCCTGAAATCAAGGACAATTTTTAAACCAAGTTCACTTAAAAAATTAAGAGATCATGTTTTTCATCAACATGCATTTTAAGACCACTACAAATAGGAAGCTGTAAAATCTGGCATTCTTGTAATCCTCAGTGATTTATCAGAAAAAAAAATATGATAGAGCAAAATATGAAACAAAATTAGGAATATTTTGCAAAATCAAGGAGAGTGGAGAGATATTGTAAGGAATTATTAACAAGTTGTCTTCCAGAGAGCATAGCTTTCAACTGTCCAGATTTTTGTAGAATTTCCAAATTTTTCATATTTTCAGTGTGTTCCTCATAAAATTTATTATTTTCTGGCAAATCAGTGAGGACTGAAGTCAGTAAATGATGACAGACATTTGCGCTTCGGACTTTATATCCTTCAGAAAAATGCATGCTAATTCAAAGCCAAAAATACACACTGAGCAGAGTGGATGAGAGGTGTTGACTCTAACTCTTAGCTGAGATATATAAGTATCCTGGGTTTTTTCGATTATTTATTGTTTTTAGCAATTTATATATAGCACTTTTATTGTAATCTGCATGGGTAACTGATTTGTTTGCAGTTAAAAGCATTCTGTATCTTTACAAATCTTTATCTGTTTAAAAACTTTCATTTTGTGGCTTTCTGTAGTGATTTGTAGGCTAATAGCTTTAGTATTTGTCCTAGTTCAGAATTGTTGGCTCTGCGCTTGTTTGTTTATATAGTGATTGTTCAAAGCATATGAAAAGGCCATCTTGAATTAGCTGAAGCCTTTCTTTACCTTGGCTAGATTGTATTATACCATGACCCCCCCAAAACGTGCACGCTGATTGGCCAGCGTGCCCGTTGTAAATCGAGTTATACTAATGGAAAAAGGTCCGGTCGCCCGGACTTTTTTCCATTAGTATAACTTCGTTAAAACACTGTCGCTATGTTAAATGGGTTTAACATAGCGAGACAGCTTTAAAATAAGCAACGGAGATCTCTGTTGCTTATTTTAAAGCTGTCTCGCTATGTTAAACCCATTTAACATAGCGAGACAGTGTTTTAAAAAAAGCAACGGAGATCGAAGATCTCCGTTGCTTTAATCTCGCTATGTTAAATGAGTTTAACATAGCGAGACAGTTTTAAAATAAGCAACGGAGATGTCCGTTGCTTATTTTAAAACTGTCTCGCTATGTTAAACTCATTTAACATAGCGAGACACTAAAAAAAAGCAACGGAGATCTCCGTTGCTTATTTTAAAGCTGTCTCGCTATGTTAAACCCATTTAACATAGCGAGACAGTGTTTTAAAAAAAAAAAGCAACGGAGATCGCAAGATCTCCGTTGCTTTAATCTCGCTATGTTAAATGAGTTTAACATAGCGAGACAGTTTAAAATAAGCAACGGAGATGTCCGTTGCTTATTTTAACTGTCTCGCTATGTTAAACTCATTTAACATAGCGGACATTTAAAAAGCAACGGAGATCTTGCTTTCTCCGCTGCTTTTGCCCACAGGCGCAGTACATCAGAACTGCCGGATGCCAGACATCTGCGGAAGGGCAGTAAACAGGCATTATACTATGCCATTATTTAAGAAAAGTAATAGTTTCTTTTCTTAAATAATGTCATGGTATAATAGCAATAACTCATTCTGGGTGTGGGTAATGCATTTACCCACGGTTGGCTTTGTTTGGTCCGGGCTTACCGGGACCAAACCACGCCAACCGTGGGTAAATTTAGCATTACCCACACCCAGGCGTGGGTTATTGCTATATTAATTGGCTGCAGACTAGTGGGGGCTGGTTCTTTTGTGTTTTTGTAAAAAAAAAAAAAAAAAAAGTTGTTCTTCTGGTATTTAAGCCCTAACTTTGAGAGAGTTTCTGTCTGTACACATTGAGCAGAGTGGATGAGAGGTGTTGACTCCAACTCTTAGCTGAGATATATAAGTATCCTGTTTTTTTTGATTATTTATTGTTTCTAGCAATTTATATGTAACACTTTTATTGTAATCTGCATGGGTAACTGATTTGTTTGCAGTTAAAAGCATTCTGTATCTTTACAAATCTTTATCTGTTTAAAAAATTTCATTTTGTGGCTTTCTGTAGTGCTTTCTAGGCTAATAGCTTTAGTGTCCCCATCCGCCCTCCCTGTTGGCGTCTTGATGTCTTGGTGTTATACTTGGTGGCTCTGCAGTTGCCCGCTCCTACTGTAGATCTGATCTGGGACACTCCTCCCAGTCTAGTGTCATTAGCTCATTCTACTTAATACAGAGAGAACATTTGATAAGGCCTTCTGTTTCTCCTTTTTCCCTTTCAAAAAAAAAATAAAAATTTGCCTGAATTTTCTTATGTTCTGACTGTGCTTCTCAAATATTTTGGAAATATAGAGTATATTTTAGAGCAGTTATTACATCTGTAATTGCCTTAATATTGCTACAAATCAAGTGCTCTAGGACTAGGATGCACTGCATCTGGTGTTTGTGTGTTTTAACTGCTTTTCTGTACATATAGACTTCTCTGTATATGTAGACTAGCTACTTATTCTGCTGTATTACTGCCTCTTAAATCATTTTCCAGTTGTGCACTTGCCTTGCTTCATTTAAAAAGTTTTAAATGATAATTTTGTAGAGTTTTAATTGCATTTACTGTTTAGGACTACACACTCAAGTTTATTAGCCTTTTCTATGTTTATTTACTGTATTATTGCATTGTTTAGCCTGTTTCAACAACAAAAAATATATACTATCTTGTTTGCTTCCTTCCCACCTTTCCTAGCCAGTCCAGATCCCAGGCTTTGCTTGTCTCAGGACTTTATTTTCTGTGTCCAGAGCTATCCAGACCTTGCTGTGGTAAAAGAAGTCCTACTGCTTACCAGTGGGACTGGTGAGCATTGTACTGCCTATCTAACACTAAAGGAGTGGTTTCCAGCTCTGAAATTGTAATTTTATTAGCCTTTTTGGGCTGATTTCAATCCCTTTTAACTTTCTGGCTTAAAAACGCATGTGTTTGCATATTTTTCACATCATGCAGCACTACAAGGCTACAGTTAAACTATTCCAGGTGCTAGAAAGTCTGCTCTTCAATTTTTCCCTTAAAACTAGCTGGTTTCTCAGTAGTAGCACTAAAATCTGAACCCCTGTGACTAGCACTTACTCTAGAACCTGCTGGAAAGCAATAGGAAGCCTGAAACTGATACAAGCACTCAGCTGTCCTTGTCAATAAGTAGAAATTAATCATAGGCACTAAACAGCCTACAATTGCAAAGTACCTTGCAAACGTAAGGGAAAACAGCTCTTAAACTTTACATAAAAGCACCTAAACAGGCATGTCCAAGGGTCAGCTTCAGGTGATTTCTCCTGTCCACCTGGTGAATCTAGGCATACTGGGGCAATGCAGCAACTGCCTCATGTACACAACCAATCCTCTCCTCCTACCACCCAACACTACAACCTGCGAGAGATACACTTACATAGCCAAACTGGAAGCAAAGCTCTCTCTGGTCAAGATTGTGCTAGACAGTCAAGAGGAGAAGGCTAACACCTGCATTACACCTCTAGCAACTCATAGCCCTTCAAAACCCACACCATCAACACTCACACATAGCAACACTAAACCCACATATGCGGAGGCCCTTAACATTCACCTGCCCAAGCAACAAGGACCTCCGAAGCCGAAACGCAAACAAACACCAGTCACAACCAAAGTGACACATATCTCCCAACACCAGTGTGCCACCCAACAACAGCCCCTAAGGCAAGACAATGTACCCAACACTTTAGTCATAGGTGACTCTATAGTCAGGCACACTGATGTCCCACTCACCAGGCTGAACAAGGAGAAAATTACAGTCAGCTGCCTGTCAGGTGCCAGGATCCACCACATAACACATGCACTCAAGTCACTCCACAACAAGTACAAATAAGACTCTGTCATTGTCCATGCTGGAGTGAATGACTTGAGATGTACCTCCCTGGACTACATGAAAAGACACATGGAAGAGCTCTTGGATCATGTGACCCAGGCAGGTATGACCCTAGCCCTGAGTAGCATCCTGCCTTTGCCCAGAATGATACCACAGTATAAGGACAAAATGGCTGACTTCAACAATTGGCTAAGCTTCTGGTGTCATTCAAAGGGGATCCAGTATTTGTCTGCATGAGAAGACATGATCGACAAACCATGATGCTTTGCCAGAGATGGTCTGCACCTGTCACCCCTGGGATTCAGGTTACTGGCTAAAGCTCTTACCACCCCTATAGTGCCTTTTTTAGGCAAGGTTCAAAGGATAAAACCACCACCGTAACAGATACAAGCATGCAAAATCTGAAGGTAATGCTACTCAATGCTAGAAGTCTAAACCTCAAAATGCACTCTCTCGAGGCACTCCTAAAAATGGAGAACATCGATATCTGTGCAGTGACTGAGACCTGGTTCAAGGCTTCAGAGAGCACCCCTGCAATACCAGGCTACAATTATTACCACACCTTTCGGCCACAAAACCAAGACCGAAACATTAAAGGTGTAGGGGTGTCCATATTCACCAAGGATATTCACACCTCTAGGCTAGTTGCCCAACCCAATGCATCTGAAATTCTCCAGGTGCAACTAACACTAGGTAAGACTGCAATCCAAATTGTAGCTTGCTACAGATCCCCCACCATACCCCAAGATTCTCACTACACCTTCCTAAACATACTGGAAAATATTAAGATACAACCAAACACCCTAATACTGGGTGATTTCAACTACCCTGCCATTAATTGGGAAAACTACTCGGGTACCAACTCCTTTTCCCAATGGTTCTTGGAATTCATAAATTCCAACGCCCTGGATCAACTAATCCATTGTCCCACCAGGGGCTCCAATATCCTAGACCTGGTCATTACCAACATGGGAGATAGATGCTCCACACCAGTGGTCACCCCCTCATTGGTCAGGTCTGACCATAAGCAAATCACCCTTAACATCCACATCCCACTCCCACCCCCCAGTAAGGAAACCTCCTTAAAAAACTTCTCCAAAGCCAACTTCATGCTACTGAAGTCAGAAGTGACAAACTTCCCAACACCCAGGCAGATGGGATCTGAAAATTCGACTGCAGAATCCTACACTAAGGCACTGTATGAGCACATCCATTCGTGTATGAATTGTGCCATCCCAAATAGAACCAAGATGCCCTTCTCCAAAAAAAGGAAGACAATCTGGTGGTCCCTGCTATAAACAAACTATACAACAGAAGCAAGAAACTGTTGCAGAAAAGAGGAAAATCCCAGGATTCAAAAAACTCCCTCACCAGCCTCAGTAAGAAGCTGAGATCCCTCATAAAATCCTCAAAAGCTAGTTATGAAAATAAAATTGCCAAAGATTCCAAAAACAACCACAAGGCATTCTTTAGTTATGTCAAGAATCTAAATGGCAATGCTCAGATCTGCTCTGAGCTACAACAGAATGGCATTAAATATACTAATCCCAAGGATATTGCCAATATCCTGGCAGATCGATTTAGTGCCAACTTCACCCCCTCTCACCCCCTAAAGGGCCCATCTCATTACCAAAAGATTGCCAAATTCCAATAATCACAGCCACACAGATAGAAACAGCACTCTCCAAAGCTAAGAATACAGCATCCATGGGACCAGATGACATCCCAGGCTGTGTACTGCATGAACTACAAAATGAACTGGCACCCCACCTAAGTGTCATATTTAATCATAGCCTCACCGCAGGCTTCGTGCCCACAGAGTGGCGCACAGCTACAGATATCCCACTCCACAAGGGAGGATCTGCCTTGCATCCTGGGAACTACCGTCTCATCAGTCTGACAAGCCTGATCTGCAAGGGCATGGAACACATTATCATGGAACTTATAAACAAAGACATTGGCAACCTTCAAACATTGGACCCCACCCAGTTTGGTTTTGTGAAGGGCCGATCTTGTCTCCTGAATCTGATTGACTTCGAATCGGTCTCCAGAGCTGTGGATGAGGGTAAGGCGGTCCACACAGCCTATCTGGACCTCACCAAGGCCTTCAACACCATCCCCCACTCTGGAATCATAGATAAACTTACTAAGCTGGGCATAAATCCCTACATCACTCAATGGGTTGCCAACTGGCTTACTGACAGAACCCAAACTGTAAAAGTAGCTGACTCCAAATCTAGCTCCAGACAAGTGACAAGTGGAGTACCCCAGGGTTCAGTCCTGGGACTACTTTTGTTTGGCATCTACTTTTCTGAAGTACAGGCCAACACTAAGGGACTCTGGCTAACAAAGTTTGCAGATGACCGCAAACTGGGAGCCATTATTGAATCCCCAAATGATGTGGATATTCTACAAAAGGGCTTTACAGAAACAGATGCCTAGTGCCAGAGCCATGGGCTCAAGCTTAATGCCAAGAAATGTATAGTTATCCCCTTTGGAAAAAAACATGTACCCATGAACTATGACATAGGTGGCA
>NC_056741.1:76233163-76253163 GCF_019279795.1 Protopterus annectens
CAAGACATTGGCAGTGGTAGACTTGGCATCCTCCAAATCCCTACAGGACCACACTCATACTGCTAGCATTGCCCATTAAATGTAAATATCCGTCCACTGCAAATGGCAAGAAGCTATATCTTAACAAATCTACATTTGGCATGCCTAATATCCAAGTATCAGATTTTGAAACAAATAACATTCTCCACAGTCTGTTAGTCTCAGTTTTTAATAATTATCTACAGTTGCAGCCCCCCCAACACACAAACACACACATACACACTAAAATCCCCAACATTTAAAAAATGACATTGTGCCCACCTGATTTGCCAGTATTGATGATCCACCAAAGCTATACTTATTGTTGTCCAATCTGCCACTGCTTAGAACCCACCACAGTACTGGGTGGTTTTTTGCTTGTCAGAAAAAAACAATTCAACTTTATAGGGTTCCTATCAGCAGACCAAAGATGCATGTTTTCGAATAAGTCTTGGTCGAAATGACAAAACCAAAACTGCAAAATATCGAAGCAGCATGTAAGCAAATTGTTTCCATGGGAAAGAATTAGCTTGGCCTCTTCTGTACTTTGCAGTTTTTGGCACCATAGTGCAGTCTCGGAGTTGGTGTATATATAAGTAGGGGGTGTGTGGGGGCACTACTACTCACCTCTGCCTTTGCAGTTACCCTGTCCAAGGGAACATCAGTACCCACAAGCAGCTGTAGCTCACATTCAGTCTCACTGCTACAGTGTATCTCACTTCCTGAAGTAACCACCTGACAGTTTGGTTTTGTAAGCTTTCGCTTACATGAGGTCAATTAATCACCATTCGCTTAACTAAGCATTTAGTGATCTAATATAGACCCACTTTATATGCTACAATCCCACAAGTCAATCACTACTGACCCATTAACCTTAGGCTGCTGTCTCATTCTTACTCCCTGGAACTGCATTACCTTGGATGACTAATTTTATTTCCTAAGAAAAAGACACAAAATGAAAGATGAAGCAAAAATCCATACAGTTGAGAGGTATAATTTCATATTCAATACAACACTCTGTCTGTCAGGAAAGCCACAATTTAATGAAAGTGTACTTTTAATGTACGATATATTTGTAAGCTAACTTATTTGTGTTCAGTAGGTAGACTGATCATCATTAGCCTCTTAGTGCATGTGTCATACACACACACACACACATGCACACACACACACACACACACACACACACACACACACACACACACACACACACACACACACACACACACACACACACACACACACACACACACACACACACACACACACACACACACACACACACACACACACACACACACACACACACACACACACACACACACACACACTTCTTCTACTTTCACATGCACAAACATTCTGCTTTCATGCATGTACTCACTCATTCACTCCCACCATACTTACCTGTTAACACAGGTAAGTGCTGTCGCTTTCAAAGACAATGACGGCAAATCCATACACGAGTCCCTCTTCAGCGAGAACACACACTGATTCTTTGGCATGAAATAACGGCGGGCACACACAGATCCTTCTTTGGTGCAAAAAAATCAAAACTAGAATGGTGCTTTGGTGCATGCACATACCGACAGAGTTATAGGTTACGGGCGTGAAAAGCACAAAACGAAAAAAAGTGTTTTGGGGCATGCGTATATCGATGTTGCAGTTAGAGGTTGGGGGCCGCATGGAAGAGGTCTGAGGGCTGCATGTGGCCCGTGGGCCACAAGTTGGACACATCTGATTTAGACAAAGTACTGCATAGTTAGCAATGCTTCTGTGGTGAGAGTTGCGGCTAGGAATGTAACTACTTACAGAGACGTAGTGTTGTCAGAAGGGATATGTTAACAGAGTTAGTATGTACAGCCAAATTGTAGAAGTAGTGCCAAGTTAATAATTAACCTGGAGTGTTACATGTGCAAAGCCAAGATTCAAATAAGTGTCTTTTGAGAGATATTTTGAAATAAGATTGCTTATGGATCTAATACTATGTGGAAGGGTATTCCACTTTTTAGCAATAAAGTGAGAGTAAAGAGAACTGCCTGCTGTATTGGATACTTTGGTTACTTGGAGTAAGTCTTTGTTAGATGATCGAAGATTACAGATGTTAGAGTAGGGTTGTAGAAGATTCTTTAGGGAAGGTACATTGTCAGAATTGTGCATTATTTTGTGAGCCATTATTAACTGGTTATAGTTCTTAACATGAGGTAGTTCCAACCAAAAAAAAAATTTGAGGCATTGACAGTGATGGGTTGAATGTGTGGAATTTCTTGCAAATTTGGCAATCTGATTGTAACATTATTCTAATTTAGTTCTTATTTTCTGAGGTTAGTAAGTATGGGGATGCATATAAGAATGAGGAGAGAAGGTGGTTTCTAGCTATGGCTATTCTTGCACTGTGTGTTGAGAATTTGTTGTTTCTCTACGTTGTTCCCACTTTCTTGTGAACTTTGATTGTGTTAGAAATGTGTGTGTCAAATTTTAGTTTATTGTCAATTATGATGCCTAATAGTTTTGTTTGGGAATCTAGGAAAATCCTAGTATAATTACTGGCAGTGATATATAAGTTATTTGGGAGGTTAGTAGGTTTAGATGGATGAACATTCATAAATTTAGTTTTATTTTGTGTGACTGTAAGAAGTTGAGTTATTGTGGATGCGGCACATATGAGGGTTGAATCATCTGCACATTGTTTGATAGATGCTTGACAGGAGGCAGTATTAAGATCATTTATGACTATGCTGAAGAGGAGGGGCCCTAGGATTGAACACCGAAAGACTCCAAGTGTAACAGGAAGGAGTAGGGATAGATTTTGCTTCCACTTCACAGCTTGCTGGCAGCTAGATAGATAACTTTGAAATCAGTTAACAGCATGCAATGCTCACAAGCATTATACAATCCAATAGAACATTAGATCAACAAAAGAACGAGTAACAGTAGTATACAATCCCTTGGTATACAGTGTGTTATACAATCCAATATTTTCATAGGTTCATAGGTTGATACTAGGCTATCTGCCCTAGGGCATTTATAAGCCTAGCCAGAGTGTGTTTGGCTTTTGCCACCCTTTTAGATTAGTTGACTGCACTTCTGTCAAGCAGGGACACAGAAGAGATCCCAGGGGTAAACTTACAATCTCCCATCCACTCATCAAGATTTCTCTTGAAGAGGGTCAGTGAGGGGCTCTGCCTAACATGGATTGGGATTTTGTTCCAGAGTGAGGGGAGCCTCTGGGATATGAATCTGTCCCTCCAGCATGTCCTATTTATTTCTGTGATGAGGTTCAAGTCCCTGGAGCATGTAGCTCTAAGGGATTTGGATTTCCTGAAGTGAAGCATGTCCATTAATTCTGGGTTGGACATGGCTTTATACGTCAGAGACAGATCGCCTCTGAGTAGGCGGTGCACAACTGAGTAGAGCTGGAGTTTCTTTAACGAACTGCATAGGGCATCTGTTTGAGCCCCTTGATCCTCTTGGTGAGATACTTTTGGGGTCTTTCCAGTTGCTGAAGGTGTCGGGTAAGGTACATCCCAAATGGAGCATTGTACTCAATTATGGGCCTGATAAGTGATGAGTTGAGGGGCACAATGACCGCTCTTTATCTAGATGTGAACCCTTTCATGATAAGGTGGGCTATATAGAAGGTCTTTCTAACCACTTTGGCAATGTGATTGTCAAAGGAGGCATTGCTATCTACTTGGGTCCCCATGTCCCTAATTACTGCTTCCATACTTAATGGATTACCACCTATGTGGTAATTTGTGGGCACTTTGTTTTTCCCAAAGGGGATGACTATGCACTTTTTGGCATTTAGCTTCAGGCCATGGCTCTGGCACCAGTTATCCATCTCTGTGAGACCCTTTTGGAGGATGCTTGTGTCAGCCAGAGAGTCGATTACAGCACCCAGTATGCAGTCATCTGCGAACTTGGTCAGCCATAGTCCACCCGTATTAGCCTGTACCTTGGAGAAATATATACGAACAAGAGAGGTCCCAGGACTGAGCCTTGTGGGACACCACTTGTAACTGGTTTAGAGTCTGACATGGCACCTGCTATTCTGACCATGTAGGTTCTATCCCTGAGCCAGTTTGCAACCCATCTTGTGACATAGCGGTTAATATTTAAGCTGGTGAGCTTATTTATGATGCCTGAGTGGGGTATTGTGTCGAAGGTTTTTGAGAGGTCCAGTTAGGCTGCGTGGACTACCTTCCCTTCATCTATGGTTTTGGTAACTGTTTCAAAGAAGTCGACCAGGTTCAAGAGGCAAGATCTGCCCTTAACAAAGCCGAATTGGGTAGGATCCAGTGTCTGGAGGTTCCCAATGTCTTTGTTTATGATTTCCATGATGATACGCTCCATAGCTTTGCAGACCAGGCTAGTCAGGCTTATAGGGCGATAGTTTCCGGGGTCTGTTGTGGCACCACCTTTGTGGAGTGGGACCACTGTTGCTGTGCGCCATTCCTTGGGTACATATCCTGTAGTAAGGCTGAGATTGAACAGTGACTTTATATGAGGGTTTAGTTCTTCTTTGAGCTCATGTAAGATGCAGCCAGGGACACCGTCTGGTCCCATTGCTGCTGTGTTTTTTGCTTTGGAGAGGGCAGCTCTCACCTGTGCATCTGTGATCTCAGGAAGGCTACACTCTGTTGGGATAGACATTTGCTCTTTTGGGGGTGAGGGGGGAGAGAAGTTTGCACTGAACCTTTATGCCAGGATGTTGGCAATATCTGTGGGTTTAGTGTATTTTTTGTCATTTTGCACTAAATCAGAGCATATCTAGGAGTTGCCTCCCAGGTTTCTGACATAACTGAAGAAGTCCTTTTGATTATCTTTAGTGTCTTGTGCAATTTTTTTTTTGAAGCTGGCCTTAGATGATTTTATGAGGGATCGTAGTTTCTTGCTAGTACTGATCAGTGACACCTTCCCTTTTTGGGATTTTGCTCTGTCATGTAGTAGCTTTCTCCTTCTGTTGTATAGCTTATTTATGGCCGGGGTCCACCAGACAGGTCTCCTGCCTTTGGAGGAGTGGATCTTGGTTTTATTTGGGATAGCATGCTCCATGCATTCCTGTAGGTGTCCATAGAATGCTTTTGTAAAGGATTCAGCATTTTGGGCCATATTTTCTACTGGCCCGGGGGCTTTGAAGGATTCCACCTCAGTTTTGAGAAGTGGGAAATTTGCTTTTGAGAAGTTCTTCACTGTGGTTTCCTTGGCTAGGGGTGGGGATGGAATATGGATGTCCAGTTAGATTTGTTTATGGTCTGATCTTACCAATGAGGTGTATACCTCTGGTGTGGAACATAGAGACCCCATGTTGGTGATGACCAGATCCAATATGTTTCCCCCTCTTGTGGGAGTGGTGACCAGTTGTTCCATAGCATTTGAGTTTATAAATTCTAGGAGATTACTTATACGAGCAAGTGCAGGGATTTAGAATGAAAATAGAGTGCTTAATTAGAGATTTAGAGAAGTTTTAAGGGAAAAAGTGAAGAGCAGACTTTGTGGAGCTGGAAATAGTTTAAACCTGTTTAAGCGGTGCTGCCCAACGCTGCGCTGTGCGCAAGACCATGCAAAAAGAGAGTTGCAGGGTTTTAAGAGAGAGAGATCAAGGAGTTTAGAATTGACCCAAAATGGCGACTAAAACTACAGCTTCTAGGCAGTAACCACTCCTACAGGGACAGGCAGGCTGCTCAGTGTTAACCACTGCCACTGGTGAACACAGAGACTTCCGTTTAGCCCAAGCAACCACTGGCCTCCAAGAAACTTACAAACAGTTCAGAACATCAAATCTGTAACTGGACTTTCTTAAATTTCAGAAAGTGGGAAAAAAGCAAGATTTTTTTTTTTTTTTTGTTTTAGTTTAAAGGTAGCAGAGATTCACAAGTAGCAAAATATTCACAACAGTGCAGTAAATGACCCCACACTTGAGTGCTAGGCCAAAGTCAGGTAAAATGCAATTTTAAGAGAAAAAAAGATTTTAAATTAAGTGCAACACATGAAATGCAGCAAACAGGCTCTAGATGTGTTCTAAATACTATTTCTAATACAGATATAAACATTAGCAAGCCAGAAAATGCCAAAAAGTAGGTGGCAAAGCAGTAATTCTAAACAAAAAAATCAGAAGAAAATACTTAAAATCTCAAAAGTGGCTCCTTCTCTCAGCATTTACTCCCCTTGGTAGGTGCTTCAGCAACAACTAACAAGCCTAGAAAGATAACAAAACCACAAGGCAGCAGGGTTTTAAGAGAGAAAGATCAAGGAGTTTGGAATTGACCCAAAATGGCCAATAAAACTACAGCTTCTAGGCAGTAACCACTCCTACAGGGACAGGCAGGCTGCTCAGTGTTAACCACTACCACTGGTGAACACAGAGACTTCCCTTTAGCCCAATCAAGCACTGGCCTCCACAAAACTTACAAACAGTTCAGAATAGCAAATCTGTAACTGAACTTTCTTAAATTTCAGAAAGTGGGAAAAAAGCAAGATTTTTTTTTCTTTTTTTGTTTTAGTTTAAAGGTAGCAGAGATACACAAGAAGTAAAATATTCACAACAGTGCAATAAATGACCCCACACTTGAGTGCTAGGCCAAAATCAGGTAAAATGCAATTTTAAGAGAAAAAAAAATTAAATTAAGTGCAACACAGGAAATACAGTAAACAGGCTCTAGATGTGTTCTAAATACTGTTTCTAATACAGATATAAACTTTAGCAAGCCAGAAAATGCCAAAAAGTAGGTGGCAAAGCAGTAATTCTAAACAAAAAATCAGAAGAAAATACTTAAAATCTAAAAAGTGGCTCCTTTCTTCTCTCAGCATTTTCTCCCCTTGGTAGGTGCTTCAGCAACAACTAACAAGCCTCTACAATAGAACATTAGAACAACAAAAGAATGAGTAACAGTAGTATACAATCCCCTGGTATGCAGTGTGTTATGCTAAAAAGAATTATACAATCCAATAGAACATTAGATCAACAAAAGAAAATGTAACAGTAGTATACAACCCCCTGGTATACAGTGTGCTATGCTCACAAGCATTATACAATCCAGTAGTACATTAACGAGTAACAGTAGTATACAATCCCTTGATATAGAGTGTGCTATGCTCACAAGCATTATACAATCCAATAGAACATTAGATCAACAAAAGAACGAGTAACACTAGTATACAATCACTTGGTATACAGTATGCTATGCTCACAAGCATTATACAATCCAATAGAACATTAGATCAACAAAAAAACGAGTAACAGTAGTATACAATCCCTTTGTATACAGTATGCTATGCTCACAAGCATTATACAATCCAATAGAACATTAGATCAACAAAAGAGTGAGTAACAGCAGTATACAATCCCTTGGTATACAGTGTGTTATGCTAAAAAGAATTATACAATCCAATAGAACATTAGATCAACAAAAGAAAATGTAACAGTAGTATACAACCCCCTGGTATACAGTGTGCTATGCTCACAAGCATTATACAATCCAGTAGTACATTAACGAGTAATAGTAGCATACAATCCCTTGTAATAGTGCGCTATTCTCACAAGCATTACACAATCCAATAGAACATTAAATCAACAAAAGAACGAGTAACAGTAGTATACAATCCCTTGGTATACAGTATGCTATGCTCACAAGCATTATACAATCCAATAGAACATTAGATCAACATAAAAATGAGTAACAGTAGTATACAATCCCTTGGTATACAGTATGCTATGCTCACAAGCATTATACAATCCAATAGAACAATAGATCAGCAAAAGAGTGAGTAACAGCAGTATACAATCCCTTGGTATACAGTGTGCTATGCTCAAAAGCATTATACAATCCAATAGAACATTAGATCAACAAAAGAATGAGTAACAGTAGTATACAATCCCTTGGTATACAGTGTGCTATGCTCAAAACCATTATACAATCCAATAGAACATTAGATCAACAAAATAATGAGTAACAGTAGTATACAATCCCCTGGTATACAGTGTGTTATGCTACAAAGTATTATAAAATCCAACAGAACAATAGCTCAACAAAAGAACGGGTAACAGTAGTATACAACCCCTTGGTATACAGTGTTCTATGCTCACAACCATTACATAATCCAACAGAACATTAGATCAACAAAAGAATGCGTAACAGTAGTGTACTATCCCTTGGTATACAGTGTGTTATGCTCAAAACCATTATACAATCCAACAGAACATTAGATCAACAAAATAATGAGTAACAGTAGTATACAATCCCTTGGTATACAGTGTTCTATGCTCAGAAGCATTACATTATCCAACAGAACATTAGATCAATAAAAGAATGATTAACAATAGTATACAATTCTTGTTATACAGTGTGCTATGCTCAGAAGAATTACATAATCCAATAGAACATTAGATCAACAAAAGAATGAGTAACAGTAGTATACAATCCCTTTGTATACAGTGTTCCATGCTCACAAGCATTATACAATTCAATAGAACATTACATCAACAAAAGAGCGAGTAACAGTAGTATGCAATTCTTGGAATACAGTGTGCTATGCTCACAAGCATTGCATAATCCAATAGAACATTAGATCAACAAAAGAATGAGTAACAGTAGTATACAATCCCTTGGTATACAGTGTGCTATGCTCACAAGTATTATACAATCCAATAGAACATTAGATCAACAAAAGAATGAGTAACAGTAGCATACAAACACTTGGTATACAGTGTGATATGCTCACAAGCATTATACATTCCAATAGAACATTAAATCAACAAAAGAATGAGTAACAGTAGTATACATTCCCCTGGTATACAGTGTGCTATGCTCACAAGCATTATACAATCTGACAGAACATTAGATCAACAAATGAATGAGTAACAGTAGTACAAATCCCTTGGTATACTGTGTGCTATACTCACAAGCATTATACTGTCCAACAGAACATTAGATCAACAAAATAATGAGTAACAGTAGTATACAATCCCTTGGTATACACTGTGCTATGCTCACAAGCATTATACAGTCCAATAGAACATTAAATCAACAAAAGAATGAGTAACAGTGGTATACAATCCCATGGTATACAGTGTGCTATGCTCACAAGCATTATACAATCCAGTAGTACATTAACGAGTAACAGTAGTATACAATCCCCTTGGTATACAGTGTGCTATGCTCACAAGCATTATACAATCCAATAGAACATTAGATCAACAAAAGAATGAGTAACAGTAGTATACAATCCCTTGTTATACAGTGTGTTTTGCTCACAAGCATTATACAATCCAATAGAACATTAGATCAACATAAAAACGAGTAACAGTAGTATACAATCCATTGGTATACAGTATGCTATGCTCTGCTCACAAGCATTATACGATCCAATAGAACATTAGATCAACAAAAAAACGAGTAACTGTAGTATACAATGCCTTGGTATACAGTATGCTATGCTCACAAGCATTATACAATCCAAGAGAACAATAGATCAGCAAAAGAGTGAGTAACAGCAGTATACAATCCCTTGGTATACAGTGTGCTATGCTCAAAAGCATTATACAATCCAGTAGAACATTAGATCAACAAAAGAATGGGTAACAGTAGTATACAATCCCTTTGTATACAGTGTGTTATGCTCAAAACCATTATACAATCCAATAGAACATTAGATCAACAAAATAATGAGTAACAGTAGTATACAATCCCCTGGTATACAGTGTGTTATGCTACAAAGTATTATAAAATCCAACAGAACAATAGCTCAACAAAAGAACGGGTAACAGTAGTATACAACCCCTTGGTATACAGTGTTCTATGCTCACAACCATTACATAATCCAACAGAACATTAGATCAACAAAAGAATGCGTAACAGTAGTGTACAATCCCTTGGTATACAGTGTGTTATGCTCAAAACCATTATACAATCCAACAGAACATTAGATCAACAAAATAATGAGTAACAGTAGTATACAATCCCTTGGTATACAGTGTTCTATGCTCAGAAGCATTACATTATCCAACAGAACATTAGATCAATAAAAGAATGATTAACAATAGTATACAATTCTTGTTATACAGTGTGCTATGCTCAGAAGAATTACATAATCCAACAGAACATTAGATCAACAAAAGAATGAGTAGCAGTAGTATACAATCCCTTTGTATACAGTGTTCTATGCTCACAAGCATTATACAATTCAATAGAACATTACATCAACAAAAGAACGAGTAACAGTAGTATGCAATTTTTGGTAAACAGTGTGCTATGCTCACAAGCATTACATAATCCAATAGAACATTAGATCAACAAAAGAATGAGTAAGAGTAGTATACAATCCTGTGGTATGCAGTGTGTTATGCTCACAAGCATTATACAATCCAATAGAACATTAGATCAACAAAAGAATGAGTAACAGTAGTATACAATCCCTTGGTATACAGTGTGCTATGCTCACAAGCATTATACATTCCAATAGAACATTAAATCAACAAAAGCATGAGTAACAGTAGTATACAATCCCCTGGTATACAGTGTGCTATGCTCACAAGCATTATGCAATCTGATAGAACACTAAATCAACAAAAGAATGAGTAACAGTAGTATACAATTCCTTTGTATACAGTGTGCTATGCTCACATGCATTATACTGTCCAATAAAACATTAGATCAAGGAAAGAATGAGTAAAAGTAGTATACAATCCCTTCATATACAGTGTGCTATGCTCACAAGCATTATACATTCCAATAGAACATTAAATCAACAAAAGCATGAGTAACAGTATTATACAATCCCTTTGTATACAGTGTGCTATTCTCACAAGCATTATACAATCCAATAGTACATTAACGAGTAACAGTAGTATACAATCCCTTGGTATACAGTGTGCTATGCTCACAAGCATTATACAATCCAATAGAACATTAGATCAACAAAAGAATGAGTAACAGTAGTATACAATCCCTTGGTATACAGTGTGCTATGCTCACAAGCATTATACAATCCAATAGAACATTAAATCAAAATAAAAATGAGTAACAACAGCATACAATCCCTTGGTATACAGTATGCTATGCTCACAAGCATTATACAATCCAATAGAACAATAGATCAACAAAAGAGTGAGTAACAGCAGTATACAATCCCTTGGTATACAGTGTGCTATGCTCAAAAGCATTATACAATCCAATAGAACATTAGATCAACAAAAGAATGAGTAACAGTAGTATACAATCCCTTGGTATACAGTGTGCTATGCTCAAAAGCATTATACAATCCAATAGAACATTAGATCAACAAAAGAATGAGTAACAGTAGTATACAATCCCCTGGTATACAGTGTGCTATGCTCAAAAGCATTATACAATCCAATAGAACATTAGATCAACAAAAGAATGAGTAACAGTAGTATACAATCCCTTTGTATACAGTGTTCTATGCTCACAAGCATTATACAATTCAATAGAACATTACATCAACAAAAGAACGAGTAACAGTAGTATGCAATTCTTGGTATACAGTGAGCTATGTTCACAAGCATTACATAATCCAATAGAACATTAGATCAAAAAAAGAATGAGTAACAGTAGTATACAATCCTGTGGTATACAGTGTGCTATGCTCACAAGCATTATTTAATCCAATAGAACATTAGATCAACAAATGAATGAGTAACAGTAGTATACAATCCGTTGGTATACTATCTGCTATGCTCACAAGCATTATACAATCCAATAGAACATTAGATCAACAAAAGAATGAGTAACAGCAGTATACAATCCCTTGCTATACATTGTGCTATGCTCATTAGATCAACAAAAGAATGAGTAACAGTAGTATACAATCCCTTGGTATACAGTGTGCTATGCTCACAAGCATTATAAAGTCCAATAGAACATTGGATCAACAAAAGAATGAGTAACAGTAGTATACAATCCCTTTTTATACAGTGTGCTATGCTCACAAGCATTATACAGTCCAACAGAACATTGGATCAACAAAAGAATGAGTAACAGAAGTATACATTCCCTTCATATACCATGTGCTATGCTCACAAGCAATATACAATTCAAAAGAAAATTAGATCAACAAAAGAATGAGTAACAGTAATACACAATCCCTTGGTATACAGATTGCTATGCTCACAAGAATTATACAATCCAATAGAACATTAGATCAACATAAAAATGAGTAACAGTAGTATACAATCCCTTGGTATGCAGTATGCTATGCTCACAATCACTGGACAATCCAATAGAACATGAGATGAACAAAAGAGTGAGTTACAGCAGTATACAATCCCTTGGTATACACTGTGCTATGCTCACAAGCATTTCACAATGAAATAGAATGTTAGATCAACATGAAAATGAGTAACAGTAGTATACAATACCTTGATATACAGTGTGCTATGCTCACAAATATTATACAATCCAATAGACCATTAGCTCAATAAAAGAATGAGTAACAGTTGTACACAATCCCTTGGTATACATTGTGCTATGCTCACAAGCATTATACAATCCAATAGAACATTAGATCAGCATAAAAATGAGTAACAGTAGTATACAATCCCTTGGTATACAGTGTGCTACGCTCACAAGCATTATGGAATCCAACAGAACACTAGATCAACAAAAGAATGCATAACAGTAGGATACAATTGGTATACAGTGTGCTATACTCACAAGCATTATACAATCCAAAAGAACATTAGATCAGCAAAAGAATGAGTAACAGTAGTATACAATCCCCTGGTATACAGTGGTGTGCTATGCTCACAAGCATTATACAGTCCAATAGAACATCAGATCAACATAAAAATGAGTAACAGTAGTATACAATCTCTTGGTATTCAGTGTGCTATGCTCATAATCATTATACAATCCAAAAGAACATTAGATCAACAAAAGAATGAGTAACAGTAGTATACAATTCTTGGTATACAGTGTGCTATGCTCACAAGCATTATACAATCCAATAGAACATTAGATCAACAAAAGAATGAGTAACAGCAGTATACAATCCCTTGGTATAGAGTGTGCTATGCTCATAAGCATTATATAATCCAATTGAAAATTAGATCAACAAAAGAATGAGTAACAGTAGTATACAATCCCTTGGTATACAGTGTGCTATGCTCACAAGCATTATACAATCCAATAAAACATTCAATCAACAAATGAATGAGTAACAGTAGTATACAATCCCTTGGTATACAGTGTGCTATGCTCACAAGCATTATACAATCCAATAGAACATTAGATCAACAAATGAATGAGTAACAGTAGTATACAATCCCCTGGTATGCTGCATGCTATGCTCACAAGCATTATATAATCCAATACAAAATGAGATCAACAAAAGAACGAGTAACAGTAGTATACAATCCCTTGGTATACAGTGTGCTATGCTCAAAATCATTATACAATTCAATAGAAGATTAGATCAACATACGAATGAGTAACAATAGTATACAATCCCTTAGAATACAGTGTGCTGTGCTCACAAACATTATACAATCCAGTAGAACATTACATCAACAAACGAATGAGTAACAGTAGTATACAATCCCTTGTTATACAGCATGCTATGCTCACAAGCTTTATACAGTCCAAAAGAACATTAGATCAACAAAAGAACAAGTAACAGTAGTATACAATCCCTTGGTATACTGTGTGCTATGCTCACATGCATTATACAATGCAATAGAACATTAGAAGAATTGTATGCAGGCATGAGAAATAGAGACTGAAATAACCAGACTGACTACTGCACTCATACATGTTAACACTCTGGCTGTTCACTCAAAATGGCAATGTTGCCTGCACGTGCTTTGTATTTATATGCACATACCCATTGACTGTAAAGCTTTTTAGAGATATAACACACACAGTCTGATCTACACCACTCACAAATTATGTAAATGCCTAGGCAGAGCTCAGAAACCACTTGAAAATGTTATTCTATTTAAAGCACTGCAACTATAAAAATGCCTTCAATTAGTTCAGATACAGAACAAACACAACAGAGAACATAAAAATCTGATTTAAATTGTAAGATAAGAGTAGTATTTTAAATGTAAATGTAAATCCAGGGAAGTACATGAAATGTACTTCACTGGGATAAGAAATGTAGTCCAAATGCCTTGTTTTCAAGCTTCCAACCTTCCAGCAGTCCGAAGACTCAGATATGTGATGGTTTCTGTAATGTCAAATATCATCTGTCCAATGACTCTACCACCAGAGTTTGGTGCAACAACTGCAGTACTAGCACCTCTGTCCCATGACTATGTCACCAAGAAAGCCTGATACAAAAACTACAGACCTGGCACCTCTGTCCCATTACTTTGTTATCACCACAACCCAGTACAACACCAACAGACCTGGCACCTCTGTCCCATTACTTTGTTATCACCACAACCCAGTACAACACCAACAGACCTGGCACCTCTGTCCCATGACTATGTCACCAAGAAAGCCTGATACAAAAACTACAGACCTGGCACCTCTGTCCCATGACTATGTTACCACCACAACCCAGTACAACACCTACAGACCTGGCACCTCTGTCCCACTACTTTGTTACCAACACAACCCAGTACAACACCTACAGACCTGGCACCTCTGTCCCACTACTTTGTTACCAACACAGCCTGGTAAAACTGCAGTCCTGACACCTCTGTCCCATTACTTTATTACCACAACAGTCTGGATCATCTGCAGTCCAGGCACCTCTAATCCATGACTCTGTAACAACCACAACCAAGTAAAATTTCAGTACTCTCATGTCTGCCCCATGGTTATCACCATGTCCTGCTGCAGTTGCAGTCCTGGAGCTTCTGTACCCTTGTTATCACCCATGTCTTGGTAAAACTGCAGCCCTGAAACCTCTAGCCATGAATCTGTAACCACCTACAGCCTGGTACAATAACTGCATTCCTGCAACTTCTGTACCCAAGTTACTACTCACAGCCTTGTACAGCTGCAGCCCTGACACCTCTGCAGACATGACACTGTCACCCCATGACCTAATACAGCTGCAGTGATGACACCTGTCCCCCATGATTTTATTACCACCCACATCATGCTGCAGCAACTACAGTTCTGACACCTCTACAGCATGACTCCATTATTACCACAGCTCAGTACAACTGCTGTCTGAAATGTCTTCCCATGACTCCATCACCCCCCTCAGCTTGGTACAACAGCTGCAGTCCTGACACCTATGGAGCATGACTTTGTGATTACCCACAAGCTGTTAAAACAGCCACAGTCCTGACACCTCTACACCATGGCTTTATCGCCACTTAGGCTGGTATGACTGCAGCGTTAGGAATTATGCCCCATGATTGTGTTACCACCACTACCTTGTACACCATCTGCAGTCCTGGCACTGCTGTCCATTGACTCTGTTATCTCCACAACCTTGTACAATTACAGTCATGGCACCTATACCCATCCTGGTATAAGAACTGAATGCATGGCACCTCCCCCATGACTCTGTCAAAAGCCAAAGCCTGATACATCAACTGCACACTTGCTCCTCTCCCATGATTTTGTTAACACCCATGGCCTCATACAACTGCAGTCTTTGCACCTCTCCCCATGACTCTGTCACCACCACCACAGCCTAGTTCAGCTGCAGTCTTGGCACATCTGCATACACAAAATGGTCACTCTACTGGTTCCCACTACCTTCAGTTGTAAACAAGTGCCCAAGATACCTAAATATCTCCATGACAGGTAGCTCCTCTTCTCTCACCTGCAGGCAGATATCCATTCCTTTCTCTCAGAAAATGACTTCTGATTTGAAAATGCTTTATTCACATTTTTTTATAGTCATCAATACATTATTGCATAGATCACAACTTGTAATACAAATCATAAGTGAATGATGATAGAGTTAAGATATTATATTGTCTACGTTTCTATAGATTTATGATATTGCAATTCAAAGTGCAACTTAGACTCACACAGATGCTCAACATGTATGAAAACAATTAAGGATTAATATGTGCTGCACTCAATCTAATGTGCAGCCTAAGTTCATATAGTTCCTTTGAACAGATTCATTTTAAATGGAATCTGATGTTTCTGACAAGCACACCTGTCCTATGTATCATCAAGTTCAACAATTCAAAGAAACAAAATATGTAGTACAGTTACTTTAACAGGTTATGATAGCTCTAGGGAAAAGGCAAAAAGTAAAAAACATCAGTTCTACCCAAAGGCATGACATAAGGTATGTGCAGGTTTCACCTGTAAAGGTGTTTCTGGGGAAAAAATTAAAAAAAAAGTCCTGACAAGTAAAAAATATATTAAATTCTTTCGCTGGTGAAGCTGGGAAGCACATACATAGATGCGCATGCGCATACACACACACACACACACACACACACACACACACACACACACTAACATAGGAATATATCATACATGTAGCTACTCTGAAAATGATTAAGTAAAAGCAGCAGGGAATAATACTACAGCTCTGACATTTAAACAAGTCTTATTTCACATTGTTGCAATACTAAACATTAATGTACGTAAATGCATAGCATTTATCTTGGGTGGTCAAGGGGCTCACTTTTGTAGATGCATTTCTAGGGGTGTATATCTTACCAGATGAAAAAAAAATGCAGGATGACTCTACAGACATAACTCAAATACTCTTAAGATGCACAGAGGTAAGCTTTCAACAATATTTTTTGATAAGAGCTACACATGCTAATTAGGTTTGAAATCATTAAAAGCTTTTCATAATTGGCACGGGTGAACAATGAATTTAATATTTATCTCATGCCCATATGCCCATATCTGTATACATATAATATATATATATATATATATATATATATATATATATATATATATATATATTTATACACACACACACACACACACACACACACACACACACACACACACACATACACGCGTGTGTGTGTGTGTGTGTGTGTGTGTGTGTGTGTGTGTGTGTGTGTGTGTATGCTTTGGTCAACAAACCTAATCAGCGACAGGCATGCAAAATCGAAAATCCCCAGGATATGGGGAATATGACCTTTCCCTGAGGAATATGTGATCTCACAGATGGAATAAATTAGTAACAGGGATTGTGTAGCGAGCAGCCCACAGATAGTGGGTGCAGGAGGGCTTCCCCCTTGCATAAAACATGATTTAAAAATGTAATTCTCTTAGTTTATTCTTTAGACTCTGCAGAACAGCATTTCAATGTTGTTTGAAGATGGTAATATGTCAGCAACAGGGATTTTGATATTCTCCCCATTTGATTTGTTACTAAACCCAGAAATTACTTATAGTTACTTTGCGTAACTTATGAGTCCATGCCTCCAAAGGTAAGTAAAGAAGGGCATGGACAAAGGTGGAGGAGTCAGGTAGAGAGTCCTACTATGCTTGGGTATCAGTGTGTGTGTAGATAAATGTGTGGGTATGCCACCTGAGGGGTGAGTGGGAGGAATGCGGTGTGGACTTGGGGGGGGGCTGATTGGGGGCTGCCCATGACATGGAGTGTGGAGCCAGGGTTTGATGGGTAGAAGAATATGAATAATAGAGAGTCCCAGAAGACTGGGTCAGTGTGGATGGTACCACCCGTGGGCTAGTTTGGATGGTATCACCCCTTGAATGGCTATATGAAAAGTGAGACCGGGGGGGTTGTTGGTGGGGTCGGCAGGGGCTAGTCTGGTGACTGGGAGCATATGTGTAGGGGGTGATGGGGAGGCAAAAGTCAGAGAGAGAGGAAACACATTATATTCACTTGCACAGTTGTAAATCCATAAACACATTAAATCCACTTGCACAATTCTTCAATCCCTATCACATTTCAATCTCTATACCATTTAAGTGCACATTTAATGTTTAGTGTTTCATTGAGACCTGGATAGACATCAGCTCTCAGTTCTATCTGCCATTTTAATTCCCGGACTTGCAGGAATGTGTTCATGTCCCCTACAAACTCTGTTATTTTTTCCAGCGCTGTGAATTTGAATCCTGTGAAGTTTGGGCAAATAGCACTGTGTTTAGCCAAGGCATTCAAACTGTCCTGTTTGCATATTGCTGCAGTGTGTTCTTTAATACAGTTACTCAGCTTTCTGTTCATTTTGCCGATACAGAAATTCCAGCAATGTTCGCACAAAGTGCAGTGGACTACGTTTTTTGTCTTGCAGTCTTAATGGTCATGAAACTGGACAGTTCTGTTGCAGTGTGGAAAGGTGACATTGTTGTCTTTTCATATGTTTACACAGGTGACACACTTGCCGCAGTCAGACATTCCAGGTTCTGTCAATACTTCATTCTGTGGGGATGGGCTTTCATTCCTCTCGAACGCACAATCCAAAAGAAGAGGTTTGTTTGAAAGTTCAGGGATGTCCCAAGTAACTTTGTCAGAACTTTTTTTCCTTCCAAGATGTCCCAACTGTTTGGGACCCCTCTGATTCCAAACATATCCATGGACATTGGAAGGGGCAAACTTGCCACCCAGTCCTTTTTGTTCAGTCTGTTCTGTGCCCTTGCTGTGAATCCCTTTTCCAGGATTGGTGGGTACCTGGAGTGAAAAGACAAAAGTCGCCTTCCCGCACTGCAACAGAACTGTCTGGTTTCATGACCACTAAGACTGCAACACAAAAAATGTAGTCTGCTGCACTTTCTGTGAACATTGCGGAAATTTCTATATCGGCAAAATGAACAGAAAGCTGAGTAACCATATTAAAGAACACACTGCAGCAATACGCAAACAGGGCAGTTTGAATGCCTTGGCTAAACCTAGTGCTATTTGCCCAAACTTCACTGGATTCAAAGTCACAACGCTGGGAAAATAACTGAGTTTGTAGGGGACATGGACACATTCCTGGAAGTCCAGGAATTAAAATGGCAGATACAACTGAGAGCTGATGTATATCCAGGTCTCAATGAAACACTGAACATTAAATGTGCATTTAAATGGTATAGAGATTGAAATGTGATAGGGGTTGAAAGTTTAACAATTCTGCAAGCATATTTAATGTGTTCCCTTTCTCCCTTGCTCAACGTAAGCTTGGACATCAAATATGTGCTTAGAAGATATAGAGATTGAAATGTGATAGGGTTTGAAGAATTGTGCAAGTGGATTTAATGTGTTTATGGATTTACAATTGTGCAACTGAATATAATGTGTTTCCTCTCCCTCTGACTTTTGCCTCCCCCCCACCCCATTCACACACGCTCCCAGTCACCAGGCTAGCCCCCGATGAACCCACCAACAAAGCCCCTCCCCACGGTCTCACTTTTCACGCAGCAATTCAAGGGTTGATACCATCCGAACCAGCCCACGGGCAGTACCATCCTCACTGACGCAGTCTTCTGGGACTCTCTATTATTCATATTCTCCTACCCATCAAACCCCGGCTCCACACTCCGTGTCATGGGCGGCCCCCAAACAGCACCCCCCCAAGTCCACACCGCATTCCTCCCACTCACCCCTCAGGTGGCATACCCACACATTTCTCTACACACACACTGATACCCAAGCATAGTAGGACTCTCTACCTGACTCCTCCACCTTTGTCCATGCCCTTCTTTACTTACCTTTGGAGGCATGGACTCATAAGTTACGCAAAGTAACTATACGTAATTTCTGGGTCGTCCTGTCAGGGATGAACCAATCTGGGTGTTAATATTAGAATTACCACAGCATGACTCTCATTCTTCCCGGTTCCCCTATAATTTTTTTTTTTTTTTTTTTTTGCACACTATCCCTTTTTGCACACGATCCCTATTAGTATGCACACGGCACCCCAAGGCTAATACTGTCTGACCAACTTACCTTATGTAACTGCGATTGTAATGTTAATGAAAATGCACACAGCACCCTGCCTGTTCACACTTTATTATTGGAATGGAACTGTTGTAAAATTAAATGGCCTGCTAGAACTAATGTATTTAAAGGAAGTGAAAATGGTTGCTCATAGTTATGAAACATGTCTTTCTGAAGAAGTCTTGATA
>NC_056741.1:76258163-76308163 GCF_019279795.1 Protopterus annectens
TGAGCAAATAATAGTGGAGTCGTCTGCATATTGAATACAGGTGGCTCGAGGAAGAATAGCGTGGAGGTCATTGATGTAGAGGGAAAAGAGTAGTGGACCAAGAATAGAGCCCTGAGGAACTCCGATAGATATGGGCAGTAAGGAGGATATATGGTTGTCCCAGAGAACAGATTGTTTTCTGTTGTTGAGATAAGAACTAAACCATTTGATGGTAAGAGTGTCAAATGAGAGGGATTTAAGGATGTTAATTAAGGCAGAGTGGTTAACCATGTCAAATGCTTTTGAGAGGTCAATGAATAAAGCAGAAGAGAAAAGATTATTGTTGCGATTGTTGTTTATGGTGTCTATAAAAGAAAGGAGAGCAGTAGTGGTGCTATGGTGGGGTCTAAAGCCATGTTGACAGTTAGCTATAATATTGTGTAAAGAGAGATACTGTACAAGTTGCTGATGAATACATTTCTCCATAATCTTTGCTAACGGTGAGAGAAGGGCAATTGGTCTAAAGTTGGAGTAGTCAATACAGTTACCGCCTTTGTGTAGTGGGATAATATGAGAGACTTTCCAGATATCAGGGATAGTTCCCTCTTGGATGGTCCTATTTATGAGTATAGCTATTGGGTATGCAATTTCTTTGGCTGCTTTTTGCAGAAAAAGGGAAGGGAGTTTGTCAGCAGAGGGGGTACAGGGTTTTAGTTTAACAATAAGTCTATAGATGAAAGAAGTAGAGATAGGTTGTACAGAGAAGTTAGAAGAAGAGTCTACTAGATTGTTTGGAGGATAGAAGTCATTAGTGTTCAGTTGTTTAGCAAGAGATTGAATAGTTTCAGAGAAGAAAGAGTTAAACGCATTTGCAGTTTGGTAAGGGGTGTCAGGATCAGCATTTAGTGGGGAGGGAGTTTTGGCTGTTCCTGGGGATAGGAGTCTATTGATAGAGGACCAGAATTGTTTGGGGTTATTGGAATGTGTCTCTTGAAGTTCACAGTAGAACTTTCTTTTGTCATTGAAAATAGCTTTTTTGGTAAGGTTTCTAAGTTGGCGAAAGTGAAGAAAATCAGAGCTGATTCTGTGGGATCTCCATTTGGCCCAAACTTTATTTTTAGAGAGGATTAGTTTTTTTGTATCACTTGAGAGCCATGGGGCTGTGTTTGATTTCATTCTAATGGTACGCTCAGGAGCATGTTTATTTAGAATGGAAAGAAAGGTAGAATTAAAGAATGAAACTGCTTCATTAAGTGGCAGTGTTTTTAAAGGGTTCCAGTTACATGCTCTGAGTTCGTTTTGAAATAAGTCAGTTTTAAAATGTTTGGTGGAACGTATAGTTCTCATATTGGGGAGGTGTAGAATGTCAGTCTTTTCTCTTGTAATGTAGGTTAAACAATGATCACTGAGATCATCAGGCATAGTTCCTACTTTGTATGTGATATTGACTTTGTTTATGAGTATCCAGTCTAAAATAGTTTGCTTCCTGCTTGATTTGTTAAGCCTTGTAGTAGAGGTAATGGTTTGGGTGAAACCATTTAGGTTAATGTGAGAGGTGGGATTATCAGCATTAATGGTATTCCAATCTATATTAAAGTCACCAAGAATTAAAGTTTCTTGGGGGTAGTTGTTTGAAACCCAACTAAGAAAGTCTTCTACTATGGGTATATTGTTTCCAGGTGGTATATACATGCAGATGATGTAAAGGGCTTTCTTTGCATTTATTTGGAGTTTGGTAATAATAGCTTCTACTTTACTATCCTGGGTAGGACAGGCTGGGAGGGTGGAGATGTTAAGATGATTCTTAAACAGAATAGCTACTCCACCACCCTTTCGTTTGGTACGGTCTAGCCTTAATATATTGTAGCCTTGGGGTATAACCTCAGTGTCTTTAGTGGCTGACTTGAGCCAGGTTTCAGAGAGACAGAGAATGTCAAAGCAGTGAGTGTCTAGGAGGGCATGTAGATAGGGAACTTTGTTGTTTACACTACGTATGTTAAGATGCCCTATCAGGAGGGTGTTATTGGAGGTAGGTTTAGATGTCCACCAGGTTAATAGGAGAAAGCACAGGGAACTGATCTTTAGACATGCCAGGAGGGATGGTCATCATTACTAAGTACTGGAGCTGTCCCTTTATAGAACGTCTAGTGCTGATAGCACTTATGTGTGCTGCAATAATTGCTACAAAAAGCCTGATGAAGTGCTGGGTGAATAAGCTAATTAAAGTGCAAGAGAGAAGAGAACTGGCAAGATCTAAGGGACAAACTGAAGAGCAGACTTTCTGGCACCAGTAATAGTTTACCCCCAGCTTAGCGGTGCTGCGCGGCATGCAAACCCATGCAAACATGGACTTTTAAAGCCTAAAGTTGAAAGGTATAGAAGAAACTGCCCAAATGGCCAATAAACTACAATTTTAGAGCCAGAAACCACTCCTCTTGTGGTAGATAGGCTACCTAGTGCTTACCACGCTCACTGATAGATTGGAAGACTTCCTTCTAACACAGAAAGATCTGGAGAACCTAGAAACTTACAAAACAGTCCTGCATACAGCAAATCTGTATCTGGACTACTCCAGTAACAGAAAAGGTGGGAAACAAGCTTAGAGCTTGTTTTTTTTTTTTTTTTTTTGCAGAAAAGGAAACAGTTCAGAGACTAATAAAAATACTTTAAATGCAGTGCAAGCTAGCACTTGAGTGTGTAGCAATATTAAAGCAAATGCAGTTAAAATAAATGCAGCTAAATTAAAAAAAATGACAAGTGCAGAAAGCGGTATGATTGGAAAAAAGTCAAAATAGAGGCACTTAAAGTCTGTCTTTCTTCTTTCTGTTGCTCTTGTAGTCTGCAGGATGCCAAAACAGGATCCGAGGAGCTTAAACAAGTGCAGACCTGTGCAAACACAGGCCTTTAAACCAGAAAGTTGAAAAGGATAGAAAAACTGCCCAAACAGCCAATAAACTACAATTTTAGAGCCAGAAACCACTCCTCTTATGGTAGATAGGCTACCTAGTGCTTACCACTCTAACTGATAAGCTGGAAGGCTTCCTTCTAACACAGAAAGGTCTGAGGAACTCAAAAACTTACAAATCTAGGACTGTTCCTAGATACAGCAAATCTGTATCTGGACTACTCTAGTAGCAGGATAGGTAGAAACAAGCTTAGAACTTTGTTTTATTGTTATTTATTTATTTAACATTTGTTTATCATGAAATTAACTAGCTGGAAGACAAAAAAACTTTTGTTTTTTTTCAGAAAAAAATTAACTTATAGCTGGAATACCTCAAAAGAGTTAAAAACATCCAGCTGAAGCTCTGGATGCTGCAGACCTGTATTTAGTTTTAAGGTTAAAAACTCAGTAAGAAAAAACTC
The DNA here is from genome assembly GCF_019279795.1 of Protopterus annectens. Lineage (NCBI taxonomy): Eukaryota > Metazoa > Chordata > Ceratodontiformes > Protopteridae > Protopterus > Protopterus annectens. The sequence goes on from NC_056741.1 coordinate 76,261,509, forward strand.
ACAATGAAGCACAGATTAATCACTTATAGTCAAAAGAATAGAACTTGTAGTATGAAAAAATACAGTTTAAGAACAAAAAATGCAGTAAAATACAATTAACAGCAATGAATTGCAGTAGATAGCAATGAAATAGTAAATTGCTTTGAAACAATCGCTCACAAATCACAACAGTAACAGACAGCAATAATAAAGCAGCGATTCAGTAGAATACTGTCACCAATTTAGGGAGGCTACCAACAAACAGTAATAAATATGGCAAACAGCAAAATGAAGGAGAAAGAGGTGCAGTTTAAGTAGAAAGTGAAGATACAGAAGATAATGAGGTAATTCAAGGTTCAGAAGCTAAAGGGGCGGGGCTTTACTAAGTTCTCACTGTAAACAGTAGAACGAGCTGATGTCATGTGACTGAGGGGAGTGTCCAGTATCAGCTTTATACCAGAGTTGGGCAACTGAAAGCCACCAAGATTTAACTGCCACAACTGGGCAGGTGGGTGGGAAAACAAACAGTCGTCTGGATTACAGAGATATGTAGTAAAACAGAAGTGCAGAAAACAATTGAGAATAAACACCTATCTTTTTCCAGTATCACAGCAGGGCAAAAGACAGAAGGCCAGTCTCTCTGCAGCTTTGAACAGCTTGAGCAAACAAGTATAACTGGTTTAAAACACTGGCTATTAAAGACAGAGAAACAGAAACCAGCCCAATTATCCAATCAAAAATAACAGTTTTGCAGGAATGCTTTTAGCTAGATGAAACCAGACTGATTACTTTCTGCCACAAAGAAAAACATCTAGCCTCTCTAGACAAAAGATTTCACTATAAGCTGAAAGGGAATTCAGCTCTATCAGAGAACAAAACAGATTACAGAGATGTTGTTGTATCTTTCGGCTTTTCCCGGTTAGGGGTCGCCACAGCGGAACTCCGGTCTGCTAATGATTGGCAGTAGATTTTTACGTACCGACTTGCCAGGCCTGACGCACAACCTTCAATGAAGGTACGCCCATTCACGCATGTCTCCACACAGAAGACGCTTTAGCTGAGAATCGAACAGAACAACGTCTTACTGTGAGGCGACAATGCTACCGCAGCACCACCACTGCAGCTTGTACAGATTACAGAGATATGTAGTAAAATAGAAGTGCAGAAAACAATTGAAAATAAACACGTATCTTTTTCTAATATCACAGCAGGGCAAAATGCAGAAGGCTAGTCTCTCTGCAGCTTTGAAGAGCTTGAGCAAACATACATTTAAAAGGAGGGAAATATGCAGGCCACTTTTTGTCTTGTTTAGTTAGTTCTCTGCACTTTTTGTTTAGTCCCCGTAGACACGTTTTGTCTTGTCTAATCCCCTGCACTTTCACTTTTTGTCTTGTCTAGTCCCCTGCACTTTTCTTGTAGTCCCCGCTTTTGTCTAGTCCCCGTGGGCAGAGAAAAAAAGGACCAGAAGTCATGTATGCATATTTATGCCAAACACAACTTAGGTGTGAAATTTCATTGCCTGCTTACCTGAAGAATGATTCAGGCAGGGAAAGGCAAAATGTTTTGGATATATGCTCTTGATTCAGGGCTCATGCTTCTGGTCAGACACAGCTTTCAGGTACGGATATATGCTGTTGCTTCAGGGATCATTGTCTTGTATGCTGCTGCAGGGATAGTTGTCTTTTATGCTGTTGCAGGGATCATTGTCTTTTATGCTGCTGCTGCAAGGATCGTTGTCTTTTATGCTGCTGCTTCAGGGATAGTTGTCTTTTATGCTGTTGCAGGGATCATTGTCTTTTATGCTGCTGCTGCAGGGATCGTTGTCTTTTATGCTGCTGCTTCAGGGATTGTTGTCTTTTATGCTGCTGCAGGGATCGTTGTCTTGTATGCTGTTGCAGGGATCATTGTCTTGTATGCTGCCTCAGGGATCGCTGTCTTGTATGCTGCTGTTTCAGGGATCGTTGTCTTTTATGCTGCTTCAGGGATCGTTGTCTTTTATGCTGCTGCAGGAATCATTGTCTTTTATGCTGCTGCAGGGATCGTTGTCTTTTATGCTGCTGCTGCAGGGATCGTTGTCTTTTATGCTGCTGCTGCAGGGATCGTTGTCTTTTATGCTGCTGCAGGGATCGTTGTCTTTTATGCTGCTGCAGGGATCGTTGTCTTTTATGCTGTTGCAGGGATCATTGTCTTTTATGCTGCTGCAGGGATCGCTGTCTTTTATGCTGCTGCTGCAGGGATCGTTGTCTTTTATGCTGCTGCAGGGATCGTTGTCTTGTATGCTGTTGCAGGGATCATTGTCTTGTATGCTGCTGCTGGGGGGATTGTCTTGAAGACTTCAGTGTACCTGTTGCAGACATGATTCCAGAAGACACGCTGAAGGTAGACAGAGTTCTTAAGTATTCAGTGTACAATAATTAGGCAGTATTCAATGTCTTCAAATAAAGTTTATACTGACCATTTTTTTGAAAATTCAGCTACTTTATTTAGGAAACTGGCAATCTTTTGATGAGGAACTCAGACTTAGCAGCAGCATTAGAAATCTTTGCACTTCAAAAATGTCTTGTCTGACACTTGAAACTCCTTTTCTTTTGCTGGAGAGGAGTACAAATGTATTTGCACTGACAGATTTACAACACAAAAGTGTGTGTAGATCTAATGAGTTGTGTAACATTTAATTTTATGTTGAACCATACTGGAGGCATACTTACTAAAGAAACAAAATGCTGTCTGAGAAATGGAAGAGTGTAACTGAATACTGCCTTGCTCTATCTCTGGGTTTTGTAAAGAAATATTTTATGCTTTAGTTCTCATGTGAGCTGATAAACTGAAGTAAGATGTTTTGTATGTTTGCAAGCTGTACTTGCTAGTGCTGGACATAGTGTTAAACTTTTTTTGTTTATTTTTATTTATTTTTTTATTACTATTTCTGGGATGCCTGAATGAAGCAGGTATTCAATCAACAGTTTCTGTAGAGGTATTTGAAGGTTTTCAAAGTTTTGTAATTGCTTCTTCAAAAGTATCTTACACTTTGGAGGTGACAGAAGCTTTTCAGTCATGGTATTTATGTCATGCTCAGTGGCCAGAATCCTTGTTCACATGCTACAGTGCTTCAGAATATATTGTCTCTTCTCATTTTTGAACTTTTTCAAAAAAAGTGTTTGCTCCTACATGCTACTGTTGACAAAGGCACCTTTTATTTGAAGGAAAGAGATTTCATAATGTCTGACCTTGATGACTGATTAGGCTGTGTAGGCATTGAACAAAGGAACTTGTAAGCACTTTGCAAACTATGTGTGTATGGAGATGTTTGCTTTCTTCTTCTTGTCCTAAAGTTTTATTTTTTGTGTCCATTTTTTATGTCAAGTTCTTTACAGTAGGGATTTGTTTTTGCAATGAGCTAATTTTTTTTTAAATTAATTTCCTTTATTTTGCATTTTTCTTCAAATATACTTTTGTCTCTTTCTTCCTTGTATATCCCCATAGTAAGTACCTAAAGTTGTGTTTTTTTCTTTGTTAATAAATGTCCGCTTTAGCACTCACTATATTCCTTTGCTTGTTCAAACTGGAGAAATTACACAAAGGTGTGTCTATGTTTCCTTTCCAAGGAAGGCCAGATTTCATTATCTTACTATTCATACAACAGCAAATTTGTAGCATTTTGTAAAAATTCATCAGTTTGATTTCTAGATATCCAGTTACAAATCCGTTTAGATTTTACAGATATTTTCAGATGTTATTGAAATGTTTTGTCATAATATACTGAATACTGTCAGACTTCTTACATATATTGGTTGTAAATGACACCCAGAATGAAGCTCCTCAAATTTAAAACACATTCTAACAAGTGGTGCTGTGTTCTACAAGGAATATAATTTACTACAATCAGGAAGGTGAATCAAAGAACACATACATGTATGCATGGCCCTAAAAATGTGTGAGGAGCCTATAGTTTGAAAACAACCCAGAGGTAAACTTAGTCCTCCACTGGCCAGATGCAAAATGAATGTGGGTTTTCATGCCCTTTCAATGAATGTGAATTTCAAGGGCAGAGAAGTTTACTGCTCATGCTAAGTCTGTTTTCATTGCGAGACTGTATTGTTTGTTTAGCAAATGGCTCAGTATTTGTGCTATTTTGTTTCAATTTCTGTAATTACTGTAGAAATAAAAAAGAAAAGAGTATGCACGCTGACAGATTTGAACAGTGTTTATGGTAACTGAGGAGAGATATCTAAGTAATGGAACACTGGAGTGGCTGGAGAAGTGGCTGCTGCTGCAGCAGCAGGGGGTTACAGACTATTCATTCAAGTAAAACAAAGCTCATCCTTGTCCATATTCAAATACAACTTGGATCTAAGGATGGGTAATAGAAATTGCACTCCAGGATTGCCCCTCATACCACAAATGGATAGAGGCAGTTCCTAAATGCTGCATCCCTTACATGGGTCCCCTCAAATTATCTATGGTATGAGCACAGTTATTCTCACTAGGGCTAATGTACAATTATCAGCAATGTGGTTAGTTAAGACCAATCAGGAAATGTTAATTCAAGCATCAAAAGGGAAATTGGCTAAGCTTAAAATGTCCTCTAAGTGAACCCCACTTGTGCATTGTTGACAAACTCAAGAGGTTAGGTACAAACCCGTATGTCACCTGGTGGATAGTTAACTGGCTCACAGACAGGACCCAGGAAGTTAGAATTGGGGAGTCCACCTCTACAAAGAGGCCAGTCACAAGTGGAGTCCCTCAGGGATCAGTCCTTGGATGACTCCTTTTTGGCATTTACTTCTCAGACGTCAAGGCCAATGTCAGTGGTCTCTGGCTGACTAAATTTGCAGATGATTGCAAATTAAGAATTGTCATTGAGTCTCACACTGTTACAAATGTTCTCCAGGAGGGGCTGACACAGACAAACAACTGGTGTCAGAGTCGTGGACTAAAACTAAATGCCAAGAAATGCAAAATGGTATAGGTTCATAGGTTCATAGGTTGGTACTAGGCTATCAGCCCCAGGGCCTATACAAGCCTAGCCATAACAATTCCCTGGATATTTCTTCCCACAATATTTACTTCCCTGGACCCCTGTCTAGCAGGGCTACTGACATGATCCCTGAGGTGAATTTCCTATCTCCCATCCAATTGTCAAGTTCCTTTAGAAGAGGGCCAAGGAGGCGCTCTGCTTGACATGTATGGACAGTCTATTCCAGAGTATGGGGAGTCTCTGGGTCAGGAACCTATCCCTCCAGCATGTTTTGTTCATTGCGATGACAAGGTTTAGATCCCTGGAGTGTATGGCTCTGAGGGATTGGAATTTGTTTAAGTGGAGCATGTCTGAGGGATTGGAGTTTCTTTAAGTGGAGTATGTCCAGCAGCTCAGGGTTTGACATGGCATTGTATGATAAGCAGAGATCACCTCTGAGTAGATGATATGCCACAGAGTATAGCTGGAGTTTTTTTAGATGGTCAGCATAGGGCATCTGCTTTAGACCTGTGATTCTTTTAGTGAGGTATCTCTGCGGCTTTTCCAGCTGTTGCAGATGTCTTGTGAGGTGCATACCAAACAGGGCATTGTACTCTATAATGGGTCTAATGAGGGATGAGTACAGTAGGACAATGACCTCCTTTTTTCTGGATGAAAAGCGCTAAGTGATGAGGTGTGCCAACATAGAAGGATTTCCTGACTGTTGTGGCGATGTGGTTATCGAAGATGAGACCACTGTCCACCTGTGTCCCTAAGTCTCTCACCACACTTTCGGTGTTTAGTGTACAGCCAACAATGTGGTAATTCATGGGTACAGGTTTTTTTCCAAAGGGGATAACTGTACATTTCTTGGCATTAAGCTTGAGCCCATGGCTCTGGCACAAAGCATCTGTTTATGTAAGGTCCTTTTGTAGAATATCCACATCATTTGGGGATTCAATAATGGCTCCCAGTTTGCAGTCATCTGTGAACTTTATTAGCCAGAGTCCCTTTGTGTTGGCCTGTACTTCAGAGAAGTAGATGCCAAACAAGAGCAGTCCCAGGACTGAACCCTGAGGTACTCCACTTGTCACCTGTCTGGGGCTGGATTTGAAGTCAGCTACTTTTACAGTCTTGGTTCTGTCAGTAAGCCAGTTGGCAACCCATCGAGTGACGTAGGGATTTATGCCCAGCTTAGTACGTTTATCTATGATTCCAGAGTGGGGGATGGGGTTGAAGGCCTTGGCAAGGTCCAGATAAGCTGTGTGGACCCCCTTACCCTCGTCCACAGCTCTGGAGACTGATTCAAAGAAGTCAATCAGGCTCAGGAGCAAGATCGGCCCTTCATAAATCCAAACTGGGTGGGGTCCAGTGTTTGAAGGTTGCCAATGTCTTTGTTTATAAGTTCCATGATAATGCGTTTCATGCCCTTGCAGATTAGGCTCATCAGACTGATGGGATGGTAGTTCCTGGGATCCAAGGTGGATCCCCCCTTGTGGAGTGGGATAACTGTAGCTGTGCGCCACTCAGTGGGCATGAAGCCTGAGGTGAGGCTATGATTAAATATGACACTTAGGTGAAGTGCCAGTTCATTTTGTAGTTCATGTAGTGCACAGCCCAGGATGTCATCTGGTCCCATGGATGCTGTATTCTTAGCTTTGGAGAGTGTGGTTGCTACCTGTGTGGCCGTGATTACCAGAATTTATCAATCTTTTGGTATTGATATGGGCCCTTTAGGGGGTGAGAGGGGGGTGAAGTTGGCACTAAATCGATCTGCCAGGATATTGGCAATATCCTTGGGATCAGTATATTTAATGCCATTCTGTTGTAGCTCAGAGCAGATCTGAGCTTTGGCATTTAGATTCTTGACATAACTATAGAATGCTTTGTGGTTGTCTTTGGAACCTTTAGCAATTTTATTTTCGTAACTAGCTTTGGAGGATTTTATGAGGGATTTCAGCTTCTTACTGAGGCTGGTAAGTGAGTGTTTTACATCCTGGGATTTTCCTCTTTTCTGCAACAGTTTCTTCCTTCTGTTGTATAGTTTGTTTATGGCAGGGGCCACCAGCTTGGCTTCCTTGTTTTGGAGGAGATCATATTGGTTCTATTTGGGATGGCACTATTCATGCATGAGTGGATGTGCTCGTATAGTGCCTTAGTGTAGGATTCAGCAGTCGAACTTTCAGTTCCTGTCTGCATGGGTGTCATGAAGTTTGTCACTTCTGAGTTGAGTAGCATGAAGTTGGCTTTGGAGAAGTTTTTTACGGAGGTTTCCTTACTGAAGAGTGGAGGTGGGAAGTGGATGTCAAGGATGATTAGCTTATGGTCAGATCTGACCAATGAGGGGGTGACCACTGGTGTGGAGCATCTATCTCCTATGTTGGTAATGACCAGGTCTAGGATATTGGAGCCCCTGGTAGGATTATGGATTAGTTGATCCAGGGCATTGGAATTTATGAATTCCAAGAACCGTTGTGAAAAGGTGTTGGTACCTGAGTAGTTTTCCCAGTTAATGGCAGGGTAGTTGAAATCACCCAGTATTTGGGTGTTTGGTTGTATCTTAATATTTTCAAGTATGTTTAGAAAGGTGTAATTAGAATATTGGGGCATGGTGGGGAATCTGTAGCAAGCTACAATTTGGATTGCAGTCTTACCTAGTGTTAGTTGCACCTGGAAAATTTCAGATGCATTATGTTGGGCAACTAGCCTGGAGGTGTGAATATCCTTGGTGAATATGGGCACTCCTCCACCTTTAGTGTTTCAGTCTTGGTTTGGTGGCCGAAAAATGTGGTAAGAGTTGTAGCCTTGTATTGCAGGGGTGCTCTCTGGAGCCTTGAACCAGGTCTTAGTTACTGCACAGATATTGATGTTCTCCTTTGGAAAGTCATCCATCCCTGGTAGCTATCATATTGACAACACACCCCTTTGAGTTGACCCAGTAGTCAGGGACTTAGGGACACACATAGTATTTTACTGACTTTAGACTCTTACATATTAATTTTTTTATGTTTTGCCCTGCTTTTAGCTGCTAGTAATACCTCTCTCTCCCCCTGCAAAGCGCCTCTCTATTGTAGCTTATTTTAACCATACAGCACTGGGTTTCCTTCAAGTAAATCTACTTGTGTAGCTTGAGGCCAGTGTCTTTTTGTAAGCTTACTTCTGCTCATATTTTATTTCTTTTTATTTTATTTCTGGTGACTATACCTTTAGAAACTTTATATCCTTGTCTCTCAAGCTAGTTTTTTCACTATCTTTTCTGATTGTTTCGATGACTTCATCTTGACCAAGGTGCTAGCCTGCTCTGTTTGCCCTCGCTACACTCAGGCTCACTTCGCTCCTCCACCCTACCCCCATTCCCACCCACCCCATTGCAATTACCTTTATACCTATCTATCCCTCCCCTTCCTGTCCCACTAGCCACTACAATTCCACTTCCTGCCTATTGCCACAACCACCTTACTAATCTGTCAATCTTGTCAACACCACTTCATCTATACCACTGGCTCTCTACCTACTCTCTGACCATATTGTATTCCAACATGTATTATTTTCTAATATCTTCTACACTACTCCTTATTCTCTCTATCTCCACCTCTTACCACTCCAATCTCTCTGACCCACTCCTATGTTCACCAGCTTCTCACTCATACAACATATATCCAACTACTCCATCTTTTACTATCTCCCTTAGTCTCTTTACTACCTCTATCTCAAGTCTATATAAACTATCCATAATACAGGTTTTTAAACCTTCCCACAAAGCTAAGTCAAAACTGTACAAACTCCATCTAGCATCTACTACACACTCTCTCCTCACTAAAAACCTACTTTGTTCTGGAGATATCCATCCCAACCCTGGCCCCTCTTCTCTCCCCAAAACTTCCTCTACACTGCCCCCATCTTACTCATCTAACAGTCACCAACCTCAGTCACAACAATCATCTCCATCCAAATACTTTACTATTTACTCATTGAATATTCAGAATCTAGCAAATAAAGTCACTGAGCTGCACTCATGGATAGCTCTCAATAACCCTCACATCCTCTCCCTATCTGAAACCTGGCTCAAGTCACAAATCTCAAATAGTGCAATACTCCCACCAGGTTATAATATCTTCCGATCTGATAGACCTGTAAAAAAGGTGGTGGTGTGGCCATCCTCTACTCAAACATTCTTAACCTCTCATCATACCCTTCCCCAATTCCTGACTTCCTCCCAGCTGAAATCATCATCCTTAACTTCCATCTGAATCCCCACAAAAAAACTTACAATTGCCTCTATCTACCTTCCTCCTGGTAACAATCTGCCCATTCCTGAAAACATCCTATCCTGGTTTTCCCACAACATACCATATGAGACACTTATCCTTGGTGATGTCAACATTGATTGGTCCAAACTCACAAGTGACTCCCTCCAACTCAGTATCCACCTACACGGCTTCCACCAACTTATAACATCTCCCACTCGCTTCCATAAAAATTCCACTTCCAGCTTCATCATAGACTGGATCCTTACCAATTCCCCCCACCAATACCACAATCCCACCACCTTACCTGACTCCCTCAGTGATCATCTCCCTACCACCATCGTAAGACACTACTCCCATAATCCTAAACCCAACCTTATCAAAGACTGTCGAAAACTATTCATCCCAATTTAACTCCATTCTCCACAACATAGATTGGTCCATTCTTAAACACCTCCCCCTAAACGATGCTGTAAGCACTTTCAATAGCATCTTTATGAATACTCTAAACTCCTTAGCTCCCTCTAGGAAGATCAGAGTAAAATCAAACCATGCTCCCTGACTCTCCAAAGAGACTAGGTCCCTTATGAAACAAAGAGATCATGCTTGGAAAACCTGGACTAAAACTAAACAACCACCTTTTCTTCAAAAATACAGGCAACTGAGGAACCTTGCAAAAAAACATACAACTAATGACAAAAAGTTATACTATAGCTCTGCTCAGCTTAACAACAAATCCAATCCTCGAAAATTTTTGTCAACTCTCAACAACATCCTCTATCCTGGAAAGCCCTCTAATCCCTCCACATACCCTAACTCTTCCTCTCAAGAAACAGCTACCCTCCTGAATAAACACTTTATCTCTTCCATCCAAAATCTGGTAACCTCTTAGCCAAACTCTGCTTTGACACCCACCTCTCCAAGTCCCACTAACAAAACTTTGTTTTCTTTTGAGCCAGTTCCCATTACTTACATCAAATCTCTACTACTCAAGCTAAAACCTTGCTCTCCTTCCACTGACAATCTATCTCCTACATTCCTCAAACTTGTTTCAGACTCAATTGCCTATCCTGTATCTATGCTAATTAATCAATCTATTATGGAATCAACTGTCCCCACCCTTTGGAAATCTTTCTTCACTATCCCTCTTCATAAAGGTGGAAACTCCACTGACCCCTCAAACTACCAACCCATTGCCATTCTGTCCCCCCTCTCCAATATATTAGAAAAATGTATTCACTCACAGCTTCTCAATCACCTCCTCACACACCACTTACTTACCCCTACCCAACATGGATTTCGTCCTCACCACAGCACCACCACTGCCCTCCTCTCCTTCACTCATATCATTGCAGAGGCCCGAGATAACAATAAACTCATTTCCTGTCTCTTCCTAGATCTCTCCAAAGCCTTTGATACTGTCTCTCATCCTCTACTAGTATCCAAACTCATCTCCACCTATCCCCCTCTGCACCTGCCTGGTTTAATAGTTACCTATCTGGCAGGGAACAGTCTGTCAAATGGCTCTCATCCTCTTCACCTTTCCTTCCCATCTCCACTGGTGTTCCCCAAGGCTCCATCTTGGGACCTCTTTTGTTTAACATCTTCACCAATGATCTTTACATCTCATGCAAAGAATCCTCCCTTATTCAGTATGCCGACGACTCCACACTTATATCCATCTCAAATAACATTCCTGAACTACACTCACTGACCCAACAGGCCCTACTATCCACTGAACAATGGCTCTCTTACAACCTACTGATCCTAAATCCCAAAAAGACCAAACTCCTACTTTTCCTTCCCCGTTCTCTTTCTCATCACAAAACCTCATTTTTTATAACATCTTCTAACAATACAACTATCCAACCTGACACCCACACAAAACTTCTTGGGGTCATTATCGATGACAAACTAAAGTTCAACGTACACATACTCCAATGTATAAAAAAAAAAAAACAGAAACTAGGTCTGCTATATCGGAACACAAAATTCCTAACCCCTGAATCTAGACTTACCCTGGGCCAGGCACTCCTCTTCCATTCCCTCTTATACGCCGCCCCAATTCTTACTAATATCCAGGCCTCCACTCTAAATAAACTGCAACAGACTTACCATAAAATAGCCAGATAACTCCCCATACAACTCACACCACTGCATTTCTTTAAACTCTCTTCAATGGCTTGAACTTCCCCAGTTTCTGCTATCTTATAAATTTCATATGCTACACTCTATTCTTTATAAACCCTCCTTCTGACCATCTCTATCTTCCTTAGTCTCCATCTACATCCCATCCCGGACCCTCCATACTTCTAACCAAAAATTACTTGATATCTACCACCCAAAAAGGTCAGTAGGCAAACTACTCTACAAACACTCCCTTGCCCATGCTTGGAACAAATTTCCCCTTGACTTACGTTCAATCTCCCACACCTCACACTTTAAAAGTGAACTAAAAGCTTATTTTCTCAGTTCCAGAACCTGCCCTTGCCATGACCCTACCTAGTCTTCCTTCCCTTTATGTACCCTCAAAAAGACCATACTTAGTACCTCATTACACCTCTCTCTCCAATGTGTCTATTATGCATTTGCACAATTTTATACAAACAAAAAATGTTCATTGTTGACCTATTGAACTATATCAATGTAAAATTGTTACTTAACTTCTTTTTAATGCAACTTTAACTTTATGCATATATCCCAACATATGTGAATCATTTTGCTATAACTGCTATTATATCAATATTGGTTAAAATTGTGCTTGTTTTAAAATGTATTACAGGAGCTTTTCTCCTCAGGTCTCCACTGAAAATGGGCCACAAGCCCAGTTGGACAAACCCGATTAACAAATGTCAATAAATAAATAAATAATAAATATAGTAATATAGCCTTTGATCACCATGTGTCTACCATGGTGAGGAAATCGTTCTATGTTTCACAACTTATAAACAAAGGTATGGCATCTAAGTCCAAGGAAGCCATTGTTCCGCTGTAATTGGCATTCATCAGACCTATCATTGAGTACAATGCCCCCTTTGGTATGTAACTAACCAGGCATATCCAACAACTGAAACATCCACAGAGGTTCCTCACTAAAAGAATACAGGACATAAGTAATATATCCTAAGTAAGTAAAAACCTCCTCAGCTGGTCTACCCACCATCTCCCCCAAGAAACTATCATCTTAGGTGATTTCAATATTGACTGGCAATCCTGTTCTGGCAACAATCCAACCCATCATGTACACCTTCATGGCTTCACCCAACTAGTCCAGTCACCAACAAGGATAAATAAAAACTCCAGCAAGCACATTACCCTGGATTGGATACTAGTCAGTAAGAACCCCCAGTCATATATAACAGGCTGCTTATCAGATAGCCTCAGTGATCACTCCCCAACATTCCTACTCAAAAAATACCTGTACTAAGCTAAACCTGTCATCTATCATCAAATACATAAAAAAATAAACTTTAACCCACTCACATTCATCTCATCCCTCAAAGAATGTAACTGGCATGCTCTAAAGTACCTCAGTCTAGATGACGCAGTTGAATTTTTTAATAATACCTTCCTGAACATCCTTAATTACCATGCCCCCATAAGATTTTCCAGAACCAAAGCACAACCCTCCCCATGGCTACAGAAAACCACTAAGTCAGAAATGAAAAACAGGGATAAAGCCTGGGAGCACTGGCGCAAAACCAAAACCCCCGCAGCTAGACAGAAATTCCTAGAACTACGCAATAGAGTCAAAAAGCTAATAAAACAGGACAAATTCCAATACTACCAGTCTGCCCTAGACTCCTCACAACACAGCCCCAAACAAGTCTGGTCCTCCATAAACTCCATTCTCCACCCAGGTAAAGTCAGTACCCCTCCTCCTAACATCCCTCACTCCTCAGAAAATATTGCTACCTCATTCAACACACACTTCACCCAAACCATACTATCACTAGCTAAACAACACAAACCCCCTCCCCTCCAACCCACACCTTCAACTAGTAATCTCCCCACTGCCTTCTCTTTTTCTCCTGTACCTACCTCCAACATAAAATAACTAAACGTAAACCCACCAAATTAGCAGCAGACAACCTCCCAAGTGAATACCTACAAATCGCAGCTGATGCTCTGGCCTACCCAGTATCCATCTTGATTAACCGATCTCTGTCAGAAAGTTACGTTCCCACATTGTGGAAAGTCTCACATATAATTCCCCTCCACAAAGGCGGACCCTCTGCAGAACTAACCAATTACCGCCCCATAGCTATTCTCTCTCCACTCTCCAAAATACTAGAGAGATGCATACACTCTCAGGTCTCACACTACCTCCTTACTAACAACCTCCTTTCCAGTACTCAGCATGGTTTCCGACCAAACCATAGCACCACCACTGCCTTACTCTCCTTTACTAACACTATCCTTCAGCATAAAAACAATGACTATCTCTCCTCTGCTACTTTCCTAGACCTATCTAAAGCATTTGACATGGTCCCACACAAACAACTTATCTCTGTCCTCAATAACCTATCCTTCTCACAATCAGTCACCAACTGGTTTCAGAGTTACCTGTCTGACCGCCAACAATCCATTGTATGGCAGAATGACATATCTCCCCAACCGCCTGTCTCCACAGGGGTTCCCCAAGGATCCATCCTTGGACCCCTACTTTTCTCTGTTTACACCAATAATCTAGCTTCTGCCACCAAACATGGCACACTCATCCAATACGCAGATGACTCAACCATCATCTGCTCAGCCCAGTCCCTACCCAAACTGCAAAAAGTCACACAGGAAGCCTTTTCCTCTGTTGAAACATGGTTATCCGATGCCCAATTAATACTCAACCCAAACAAAACTAAACTACTCATCTTCCAACCCACCAAACATACTCAAAACAACTCTCACTTTAACATCACAGCAAAAGACAACACCACTATATACCCAACTGAACACACCAAATTGCTAGGAGTGGAAATAGACAATATACTAAAATTTGACATTCACATATCCATGACCATAAAAAAGTCCACAAATACTAGGAGCATTATACAGAAATAAACAATTTCTCACCAAAGCAGCAAAGATTTCAATAGCAAATTCCCACCTTATCTCCACCCTACTTTATGCCTCTCCAGTATATACCAACCTAAGGCAATGTGATCTAAACAAGCTAGAGACCTGCTACAACAAAATCGCCAAATTCTCCACAGGGGCATCCGTAGTCACCACTGTCTCTCACTTGCTGAACTGGGCTGGCTTGAACTCCCTCACCTCCTTCAGTGGTATCAACTCTCACTCGCCCACAAACTAATAAACCATCCACTAAATGTCCCATCCCTCCAGAATCTACTCCAACCCTATTGCACCACCAGACCACTAAGATCCAGCAACAAAAATCACTTGCAGATCACTAAAACCAATAACTCTGCTGTTGAAGCACTATTCTCTTGCGCCATAGCCAAATTATGGAACTCACTCCCACCCACAATTACCTCCGTACCATCATGCACCAACTTCAAAACTTTATTAAAAGCGCACCTAAAAACATGCTGGCTTTCCCCATGCAACTCCCACTCTAATATCATCCACCCCATCCAACTACTACCTTTCTTTCACCTTCACTAACTACCTTGATGATAGCAAGCTCAGATGCTCATAAGCCTAGTACTTATTATATAGCAGGAACTTCTCATTGTTACATTTGTTAATGCCTGTTATGTACTTTACAGATAAAGATTCTAATTGTCTACTGATGTACTATGTTCTTCATCAGTAAATATGTTGTAAGTAATTTCTATGTTAAATTGTTAATCGCTATGTAATCCAATGTAACTACTGTCTGTTTATTTTACTGTGGAGCTTTTCTCCCCGGGCCTCCGCTGAAAATGGACCCACGTCCAGTCGGACACTCCCGGTCAACAAATTTAAATAAATAAATAATAAATAAATAAATGTCCTATGCAGACTGCCTCATGGCCCTATCCCTGTATTCTGTCTCCTGCAGGCTTTTGAAAGGATATCTATGCCTGGCATACAGGGCATTGTCAGACCCCACTCTAATGGACCACTTGCATATCCATAAAACAAACAGTACCAGAATTATCCATTCTAAAGACTTAAACTTTGCCTGTGATATAAACAGGACCTGCTGGAGAGATAGATGTGTATCCCAGAGACTACCCCATCTATGAAACAGGCTCCTCATCCATGCAAAGCAGGGTTCCTTCCTAATCCAATTCAAGTGCAACTTGGACAACTGGATGGGAAACAAGAAATTCATCCCTGGTTTGGCACCTATGTTTCTAATGCAAACAGGTAACCTGTAAATGGTTCATCTCCCAGGGCCATGCTTACCCTTATCAAGGGTATCAGAACTTGTCAGAGATTTGGGATGCATGGCTAGGTTTAAAAAGGCCCTTGTGGTCGTTAGCCTAGTAAAAACCTATGAAATTATGAACCTATGTTGTGGTAGTAAATAGTTTTTAAAAATTGCCCTTTTTAGATCACTAAGTGCACCTCTCACCCCCCCCCCAGTCTACAACACCTTCCGGTGCCTATGTATGGCATGATCATTTTTTCTTACAAAACTGAGGGAAGGGTTTCAACTTTCTCACTGGTATATGCCAAATGTAAAAAGGGTTATACCCTTTCTTCAGAAACAACTCAGGTGTGCTTACAGCACTCTGCAATGGTCGGACATCCAGCCAGAAAAGAAGTCAAACAGAGTGAAGTACACAATGAGATACTGTATGAGGGAGAATAAATTAATTGATATGGATTTAAATCTATGTCAGTTCACTAAATACATTTAAATATAAGGAGAATTAGTTTAGCTGAAGGGCTATTGAAATTAACTCCTTAAAAAAATTGGTATTGACTTAATTTGTTTTAATTTATCATTAAAAGGATTTGAACACAAAGCTGTGTAGAACTGGTATGGATGGTAGAACATAAGATAAGGAGTCCAAAATTTAATTGACATAAATGTATGCAGTTTGAGTTCATATAAAACCGTTGCAGATGAATGTTAAGAGGTGAAGGAGAGATGTGATGAGATCATAAATACAATATATAATTCAGAGGTCTAGTGGGAAAACAATACATTTTAATGTTACAAAAATAAAAACTTACTAAAGTACTGTGATTGAGATTGGTTCTTTGGTAATTGCACATGTTTTAAGTATATATTAAATGACTGCATACTTTAAGAATATATAATTTGATAAATCCTGACAATTGCACATAAGATTAACAAACATATTAAACTATATAGAATATATAATATACACTTTGACAAATACTGACTTATTGTAAAGATTCTAGGATATAACACATATTTATCATTCTGTCCAATAATACTGTATGTATTGAGAAACTGAACAGCATGGATATGCCACAGAAAGTGAGAAACAGCCATCTCACATTTTCCAAGTGGTAGTCTACAGATCAATTTATGTGAGGAATATACATTCTGAGAAAAGGAAATGTGTTTTTAGTACACTTGTCTCTAAATATCTACTTTCCGATAAAAAGTAGGAAGAAACTTCCATGTCTTCAAGTGAGAATTGTGAGCCACAGACAACAACCAAAACAATGAGTGATAGTGAAGCATTCGCTTCAAATAAAACAAAAAAGTGTATTGGTCATGTTTGAAAGCATCTTTTTTTACAATTAATTTAATTTCCCTTTGTACTCATGATAAAGGTGCAAGTGGTTTTGCAAAAACATTAAGATTATAATGTGCTATTTGATTTATTTGTTTCACTGGTTACTCACCTTTTCTCTATAACTGCACCCAAAATATGATGCCATTGTAAGTACTGAACAATTATTTACATACAGCTGTAAAACATTAAGAGTAATCAATCCCCAACTTACTCTTTTATTGTAACCGCTTCTTATTCACATTGTGGTCACACTGCTGCATAACCATGTGTTAATTTTCAAAATGCAGTGTTCCTTCCGCAAAAACTATTTCACAACTTGGCTTTCTAAGAACGTAAACGTTTACTTCTGATGCATTTACCATGCCAGTACAGTAGTCTATTCATTAAGTGAGGTGTTGTAGGCTCAGATTCTCATCTGAAGTTCAGGCCAAAAAAGATGGCCTGTGGGTAGCTTACCAGGTTCACTGATGATTGCAAATTGGGTGAAGTCATTGAGTCCCCCAGCAATGTTAACATATTACAGAAGGGGCTAATTCAGGCAAACAACTGGTACCAAGGCCACGGACTAAACTAAATGCAAAAAGTGCATTATTATCCCCTTTGTCAAAAAGGAAAACCCTGCTAATTACAGCATTGACAGCACCCCCCACCTAAGCTCAAACCCAGTGGTACGAGACTTGGGAAGTCAGATTGATAGAAACATAAACTCTGACCAACATGTCTTCACAGTGGTAAGGAAAGCCTTCCATATTGTGCATCTTACAAATAAGGGCATCACATCCAGGTCTATGGATGTTATAACACCACTGTACTCTACCCTCATTAGACCACTGACAGAGTACAATGTCCCCTTTTGCAGGTACCTCACCAGACACCTGCAGCAGCTGGAGAGAGCACAGAGGTTTCTCACAAGGAAAATTCAGGGCCTCCAAACCATGTCTTATGTGGATATACAGAAAGCTCTGTAACTGTACTCTGTATCTTACAGGCTGCTGAGATGTGACTTGTGTCTAGCCTACAGGGTAGTCTTTGACCCTGCTCTAATGGAAATACTTCACATCCACAAATCAAATGGAACAAGAGTCACTTGCTCCAGGAATCTTAACCTAGCCTGTGACATCAACAGAACATGCTGGAGAGAGATATATGTCTCCCAGAGATTAACACTCCTTTGGAATAGACTCTCAATTCATGCGAAGCAGAACTCTTCGCTGACCATATTCAAGTGAAACATGGACAATTGGATGGGAGACCATAAATTCATCCCAGAGGAGGTGCCCATGTGCCTTATGATCAGAGATAGTCACTGCTGTCCTTAGACTCACTCTGAAAATAATGCCCATCTAGCCAACGTCATCTGGGGTAAGTTGGGTATAAGATGGCTAAGACTTTAATGGTAACTCTGGTACAACATGGCTAGGCTTATAAGGGTTATAGAGCTGTTAGCCTAGTAACCTCCTATGAACCTATGAATTTTCAGATTTGAGAAAATATTTGGGGGAGGGTCTGTCCTTGCCAAAAAAAAATAAAATGCAAAAACAGCACACTTTTTAATTAAAAACTGTATATTTTGGTATTGTATATGGGAAAGAGTTTATCTCTCACTCCAAATGCTTTTTATATATTTTCTTTAGAACATGACCGATACACTTTAAAAACAGCATAGGTTCATAGGTTCATACTAGGCTATCTGCCCTGGGGCAATTATAAGCCTAGCCTGATTCTGTATGGCTTACGCCACCCCTTGATTTGAGTATACTGTGCCCTTTTTTAAGGTTTAGTTTACTGTGCCTCTGTCTAATAGTGACACAGGAGTAATCCCTAGGACAAACCTACGATCCCCCATCCACCTATCGAGATTCTTCTTGAAGAGATTCAGTGAGGTGCTCTGCCTCACATGAACTGGAATTCTATTCCAGAGCGAAGGGAGCCTCTGGGTTATGAACCTGTCCCTCCAGCAAGTTCTATTTATTTCTGTGCTGAGGTTCAAGACCCTCGAGCATGTGGCTCTAAGGGATTTAGATTTACTGAGGTGGAGCATGTCCATTAATTCTGGATTTGACATAGCTTTGTATGTCAGGCATAGATTGCCTCGAAGTAGGCGGTATGCAACTGAGTAGAGCTGGAGTTTTTTTAACCGAGCAGTATATGGCATCTGTTTGAGACCCTTGATCCTCTTGGTGAGATACTTTTGGGGTCTTTCTAATTGCTGCAGGTGTCGGGTAAGGTACATCCCAAAAGGGGCATTGTATTCTCTGCCAGAAGTCTAAATCTCAAAATGCACACACTCGAGGCCCTTCTCAGTATGGAGAACATTGATGTCTGTGCTGTAACTGAAACCTGGTTCAAGGCTCCTGTGAGCACCCCGGCACTATTAGGTTTTACCTCATATCATGCGTTCCGGCCCCAAAACCTGGACCACACCACAAAAGGAGGGGGTGTATCCATATTCATAAAGGATACCCACACCTCCAGGTTGGTGGCAACGCACAAAGCTTCGGAAACCATCCAGGTGCAACTAACCATAGGCAAAACTGCTCTACAAATTGTAGCATGCTACAGGCCGCCCTCTCAAACTCAGGAACCCCACACAGCCTTCCTGAAGACACTGGAGGGTATAAATGTATCTCCAAACACCATCATATTGGGTGACTTCAACTACCCGAATATAGACTGGGAACATTACTCAAGCCCTAACTTTCTAGCCCAACGGTTCCTGGAGTTCATAAATTCAAATGCCATGGAACAGCTAGTCACTGTTCCCACGAGAGGAGAAAATATACTAGATCTCATTATCACAAACATGGGGACAAAATGCTCCACACCAGAAGTATATCCCTCATTGGTGAGATCTGATCATAAACTAATCTCACTGGAAATCCACATCCCGCCCCCACCCCAAACAAAAAAGACCACAGTGAAGAACTTCTCTGAAGCAAACTTCACACTACTCAAGACTGGTGTGGTATCCTTCAAGGCCCCTGAGACAGTGGAAACCACAACCCAAGCTGCGGAAGCCCTTACAAATGCCTTCTATGAACACCTCCAGGACTGCATGGATCAGGCAATCCCAAATAAAACCAAGACTCTTTCCACAAATGGCAAACATCCAGTCTGGTGGACCCCAGCCATTAACAAACTTTACAATAAGAGGAGAAAGCTATTACATGATAGAACAAAATCCATAAAAGGAAGTCACCCCTGATCATTATTAGTAAAAAATATGAGCACTCATAAAATCAACTAAGGCCAATTTTGAGAGAAAAATTGCCATGGATTCAAAGGACAATCATAAGGCCTTTTTCAGCTATGTTAGGAACCTGGGTGGAAACTCCCAGATATGCTCAGAATTAGTCCAAAATGATACAAAAATCACTGAACCCACAGACATTGCCAACATACTGGCAGACAGGTTCAGTGCAAACTTCACCCTCTCCCCTAAAGGAGAGATAACTATCCCAGCAGAGTGTAGCCTCCCAGACATCTCAAATGCGCAGGTGAAAGCTGCTCTCTCTAAAGCTAAAAACACAGTATCAATGGGACCAGATGGTGTCCCCGGCTGTGTGCTACACGAGCTAAATGAGGAATTAAACCCGCACATAAGGCAGCTGTTTAATCTCAGCCTTACCACAGGATACGTGCCCAAGGAGTGGCATACGGCAACTGTGGTCCCACTCCACAAAGACGGTGCCTCTACGGACCCTGGTAATTACCGCCCCATAAGTTTAACAAGTCTAGTCTGCAAAGCTATGGAGAGGATCATAATGGAGCTCATAAACAAAGATATAGGGGACTTGCAGACATTGGACCCGACCCAGTTTGGCTTCGTCAAGGGCAGATCATGCCTTTTGAACTTGGTCGACTTCTTCAAAACAGTCACCAAGGCCATTGATGAGGGAAAGGCAGTCCATACAGCCTACCTTGAACTTGCAAAGGCCTTCGACACAATACCCCACTCGGGTATTGTAGAAAAACTTACCAGCTTAAATGTAAACCCATATGTCACAAGATGGGTTGCAAACTGGCTTAAGGACAGAACCCACAGGGTTAGAGTTGCTGGCGCTATGTCAGACTCCAAGCCAGTCACAAGTGGTGTCCCACAGGGCTCGGTCTTTGGCCCCCTATTGTTCGGCATCTACTTCTCAGAAGTACAGGCCAACATGGGAGGACTTTGGCTGACAAAGTTTGCAGACGACTGCAAACTGGGCGCCATAGTGGAAAGTGCATCGGACACGGATATCCTTCAGAAGGGACTCACGGAAACAGATAGCTGGTGCCAGAGCCATGGCCTGAAGTTAAACACCAAAAAATGTATAGTCATACCCTTTGGGAAAAACAAGGTAACCCCAAGCTACCATATAGGTGGAAATCCACTAAGCACAGAAGAGGTTATCAGGGACCTGGGGACCAAGGTTGACAGTGGCCTTTCTTTTGACACTCACGTTGCTAAAGTGGTTAGAAAGACCTTCTACATTGCCCACCTGATCATGAAGGGATTCACATCCAGATCTAGTGAGGTCATTGTTCCCCTGTACTCTTCACTTATCAGACCAATGATCGAGTACAATGCCCCATTCGGGATGTATCTCACCCGACATCTGCAGCAATTGGAGAGACCCCAAAAGTTCCTCACCAAAAGGATAAAGGGACTCCAAAATCTGTCATATGCTGCCAGATTGAAGAAACTCCAGCTCTATTCAGTTGCATACCGTCTGCTCAGAGGTGACATGTGCCTGACATACAAGGCCATATCCAACCCGGAATTAATGAACATGCTCCACCTCAAAAAATCCAAATCCACCAAAACCACTAGAGCAAGCGACTTAAACCTTAGCACGGATATAAATAGGACGTGCTGGAGGGATAGATTTATCACTCAGAGACTCCCTATGCTGTGGAATAAAATCCCGATCCATGTGAGGCAGAACACCTCGCTGACTCTGTTCAAGAGAAATCTTGACCTGTGGATGGGAGATCGTAGGTTTATCCCGGGAATCATCTCTGTGTCACTGCTGGACAGAGGCACAACAAACTAATGGGCACAGTATTTTTTCATATAAGGCGTGGCGTAAGCCACAAAAATTTGGGCTAGGCTTATAAATGCCTTAGGGCAGATAGCCTAGTATAAACCTATGAACCTATGATGGGCCTGATGAGGGATGAATAAAGGGGCACGATTACCTCTCTTGATCTAGATGTGAAACCCTTTGTGATGAGGTAGTCTATGTAGAAGGTCTTTCTAACCACTTTGGCAATGTGGTTTTCAAAGGAGAGATTGCTATCAACTTGGGTCCCCAGGTCCCTAATAACTTTCTCTGTACTTAATGGGTTTCTGCCTATGTGGTAATTTGTGGGCACATTGTTTTTGCCAAAGGGTATGACTATACATTTATTTGGCATTTAGCTTTAAACCATGGCGCTGGCACCAGTTATCTGTCTCTGTGAGACCTTTTTGAAGGATGTTTGTGTCAGCTGGAGAGTTGATTATGGCGCCCAGTTTGCAGTCATCTGTGAACTTGGTGAGCCATAGTCCTCCCACGTTTGCCTGTACCTCGGAAAAGTATATACCGAACAAGAGTGGTCCCAGGACAGAACCCTGTTGGATGCCACTTGTGACCAGTTTCGAGTCTGACATGGCTCCAGCAACTCTCACTCTGTGGGTTCTGTCTTTGAGCCAGTTTGCGACCCATCTTGTGACATAGGGGTTTATATTTAAGCTGGATAGCTTATCTATGATGCCCGAGTGGGGTATTGTGTCAAATGCCTTTGCAAGGTCCAGATTGGCTGTGTGGAGTACCTTCCCTTCATCTATGGCTTTGGTGACTGTTTCAAAGAAGTCAACCAGGTTCAAAAGGCAGGATCTGCCCTTGACAAAGCCGAACTGGGTAGGATCTAGTGTCTGTAGGTCCCCGATTTTATTTTTTATTTTTTATTTATTTTATTTTACATTTGTTGACCGGGCTAGTCCAACTGGATATATGTCCGTTTTCAGTAGAGGCCCGGGGAGAAAAGCTCCATCAGTTGTACACTTTTACAAAAAGGCATAAATGGTTACATAAGAAAGATAGCAAGTAAAAACAATTAATACAATCAGATAAAAAAAATACATTGGCATAAAATTTCACATTACATCATAGCAAGTTAACCAGATAATATAAAAAATATTTTTTTTTTTTTTTTTTTTTTGTTTTTGTGTTAACAAGGGTAATGGTAGAGAGAAGAGTTGGCATTAGTCTGGATTAGTGCAGGAGCAAAGCCAGTGTTTATTGAGATAAATCTTTAGTTGATATTTGAAAAGTTGGAAAGAGGTTAAAGAAGTGATATCAGAGGGTAGTTTATTCCATGTTTTTCCAACAGAGTTGGAGAATAAACTGACACCTGCATTATTGTTAGGTTTGGTAATATTAATCAGAAGTTTATTTGAGGAACGTAGTTGTTGCAGGTTGTTGTATGGAGAAATAAGGCTAGTAAGTGTTGGTGTGTTGGTTGGCTGATATAGAATCTTATAAGCAATTAAGATCTGTTGAAGTACAAGTTGGTTAGGAAGTTCAATCCAGCCTAGTTCTTTTAGGTTCAAGCAGTGATGAGTTCTAAAGGAGATCCAACAGAATCGAGCTATGTTATGATAGGATGTTTCTAGTTTCTTCATGTTGTTTTTGGAAAGATTAGTGTAAATGGGGGAAGCATAGAGAAGAGTGGAGATTAGGTGAGATCTAGCAATGGTGGACCTTGCTGTGGGTGTTAGGAAAGGTTTGATTCTGTAAAGGGATCCTATTTTTTTATTAACTAATTTTATGGTGTTATTGATGTGAGAGTCAAAGTTGAGGTTATTATCAATAGTTATCCCTAATAGTTTTGTGGTCAAGTCAGGAGAGATGAGTGTTCCGTCAGTGGACGTAAGAGTAAAGTAAGGTGGAGTAGATTAGTAGGTGAAAAAAGTAATAGTTTTGCTTTCTTGGGGTTGAGGAGTAGACAGCGGTAAGAGAACCATTGTTCTACAGCACTGAAAGCTTTTTGAGTAAGTGACTGGAGTTCTGTTTGAGAGTTAGCAGTGCAGATTATAGTTGAGTCGGCTGCATATTGTATACAGGTAGTATATGGGATAGCAGACTGAAGGTCATTAATAAAGATAGAAAATAGCAAAGGGCCTAGGATAGAGCCTTGAGGTACACCTAAGGAGATAGGTAGAAGATTAGAAAGTGAGTTTTTCCAAAGTACTGCCTGCTGACGATTTTCTAGGTAAGATGCAAACCAGGACAAGGCAAGATGATCAAGAGCCAGTGATTGTAGGATATGAAGTAAAAGTTTATGATTCACCATATCAAAAGCTTTGGATAGGTCGATGAAGACAGAGGAAGATAGATAGTTGTTGTTACGATTAGTGTTAATGGAGTTAGTGAAGGAGAGTAAAGCCATAGTGGTACTGTGTGAGGGTCTGAAACCATGCTGACAGTTAGAAAGTACGTTGTTGTTGAGAAGGTGATTTAGTACTTGTTTGTGAATACATTTTTCCATGATTTTTGCGATTGGTGAGAGGAGAGCTATTGGTCGAAAGTTAGAGAAATCCTTAGAGTTTCCTCCTTTATGTAGTGGGATGATGTGAGATATTTTCCAGATAGAGGGGAAGATTCCTTCCTTTATAGATCTATTGATCAGGATGGAAATAGGGTAGGCTAAGGCTTTGGCACCTATCTGTAAGAATTCTGCAGGCAGTTTGTCTGCAGAGGGAGTGGTGGGTTTTAACTTTAGGAGCAATGATGTGATAAAGGAGGTAGAGACTGGTTGTAATTGGAGTGTAGGAGGTGGATTTAATGTGGATGGAGGAAGATTATAGGTGTCAGGAGATAGATGACTAGCTAGTGTTTGGATAGTGTTTGTGAAGAATGAGTTGAAGTCATTTGCAGTTTGTTTAGGGTCTTCTGGGTTAGAGTCCTGGGGATTAGGTGTAATGGAGTGACCTGGAGACAGAAGATTATTAATACTGGCCCAGAATTTTTTAGGTTCCTTATTAGTGATGTTCTGCAGCTGAAGGTAATAGTTTTTTTTATCTGTCAGGATAGCTCTTTTAGTGCTGTTTCTAAGCTCTCTAAATTTTTGGCGATCAGTTTGATTTTTAGTGGTGCGCCATTTTGACCATGATTTATTTCTAATAGTGATTTTATGCCTAGTATTATTAGTTAGCCAGGGTGCTACTTTTGATTTGGTTCTGATGGTACGAGTTGGGGCATGTTGGTCTAGAATTGATAAGAATGTAGAGTTAAAGTAATCTACTGCTTCATTAAGGGGAAGATATTTCAATGCGGACCAATTACAATATTTTAGATCAGCTAGAAAATGTTCTGAGTTAAAAGTCTTTTTTGTTCTTAGTGTTCTAAGTGTGGCAGGTAAGGTTAGGTTGATTTTGTGTCTAATGACATAAGTTAAAGAATGGTCGCTTGGATCATCTGGAAGGGTACTGGACTGGTAGGTTTGTTGGGGGGGGTATTAATCAGAATCCAGTCTAGGATAGATTCATGGTTGTTGGATTTATCAGTTCTGGTTGGACAGTTAATGAGTTGAGAGAAGCCATATAGATTTATGTGGGATGTAGGGTTTATACTATTAAAAGAATTCCAATCAATGTTAAAGTCACCTAGAACTAGTGTTTCCTGGGGGAGGTTGTTTGACAGCAAGCTAAGGATACATTCTAGAGTGTTAGTGTTATTTCCTGGGGGGAGATATACACAAATTATGTTAATAGCTTTATTAGGGTTGATTTGAAGTTTTGAGCTGATTACTTCTGCATTATTGTCATGAGTAAGGTTAAGATTTATTATACTAATTTGTAGTTGTGCTTTGCGCAGAATTGCTACGCCACCTCCCTTTTTGGTTTTACGGTCCAGTCTAAAGATATTATACCCGGGAGGGGTAATTTCATTATCCTTAATGGTAGGTTTTAGTCAGGTTTCGGTTAAACATAAGATATCAAAATGGTGAACATCTAAAAGGGCATGGAGTTGAGAGATCTTGTTACAAATGCTACGTATATTAAGATGAGCTATGGTGAGAGAGTTGGTATAAGTGTTTGATGATATAGGAGAAGCTTTGTCTTGTTTAATGTAACTATTAGTGTTTGTGCTATTTGGACCAGGGTTAGGGTGAATGTCCCCATCCAATAGTGATTGGAATAAGAAATATTGGAGCTGGGACTGTTTATGTAGGATGTCAATATATTTTTTATTTCTTTGTTTACTTAGCTTAGGGTAAGCAAGTTTGTGGTGTTTGGTAGATATGTAGTTAGGTATGGTAGGAAGATTTAATGTGGTTAGTGTAGAAGGTGAGTTAGGTGTAGAGGTGTGCTTAGAGGGAAGCACAAGAGTAGAGGGGAGTGGGTGTTCATAGGAGGTTAGGAGATGAGTAACCAAAAGAGGAGGTAAGAGTGTTAAACAGATAGTTATTTGAAAGTATATTGGGAGAGATAATGTCCACATAGTGTAGGTTAGGGAAACCGATAGAGATAAAGGAAAATAGAAGGAAGAAGAAAGGAAAGTAATGTTAAGACTTTAAGAGGTAGTGTGGAGGAGGGTTCTGAGAAAGTTGGGTGTGGTATGAGATAAGAGGGAGGGGTTGGCAAAAGAGGGGATTATACCTGATTGGTTAGGGGTGTGTCAATATGAGGTCTAAAAGTAGGACCACTGGGGGCGGGTGGGAATTGGGGGCAGGGTAGGGGCTAACGGAGCGGGAAGAGCCCAGAGAAGCAGAAAGAGTGGTGAAAAAACAATCAGAAAAGAGAGAGAGCAGAAGGTAAGTTTACAGAGATGTGTAGTAGGTTGAAAGATAGTCAGAGAAGTACAGTTGTGGGTATGGATTTGGAGGGATTACAGTTGGATAGTATAGTAGGTTATGTGAAAGATTGAGATGGGTGTTAGCTAAGTGGAAGACAAAATGTGGATAGGCAGTCAAATGAGAGATAGTAAGGGAGAGGGTTGCAGAAGAGGTGCAATGTCTTTGTTTATGAGCTCCATGATGATCCTCTCCATAGCCTTGCAGACTAAGCTAGTCAGGCTTATGGGGCGATAGTTTCCAGGGTCCGTAGATGCTCCACCTTTGTGGAGTGGGACCACTGTTGCTGTATGCCATTCTGTGGACACATATCCTGTAGTGAGGCTGAGATTGTATAGCTGTTTTATTTGAGGGATTAGTTCCTCTTGTAGTTCATGTAGGATGCAACCTGGGACGCCATCTGGTCCCATGGAAGCAGTGTTTTTTGCTTTGGAGAGGGCAGCCTTCACCTGAGCATCTGAGATGTTTGGGAGGCAGCCATCTGCCGGGATAGATATTTGCTCCATTGGGGGGGAGGGGGTGGAGAAGTTTGCACTGAACCTGTCTGCAAGGATATTGGCGATGTCTGTGGGTTCAGTGTATTTTTTGTCGTTTAGAATCAACTCAGAACAAGTCTGGGAGTTGCATCCCAGGTTTCTAACATAACTGAAAAAAGCCTTATGATTGTCTTTAGTGTCCTGTGCAATTTTTCTCTTGAAGCTGGCCTTGGAGGATTTTATGAGGGATCGTAATTTTTTGCTAGTACTGATCCGAGATGCCTTCCCTATTAGGGATTTTGCTCTATCATGTAGTAGCTTCCTCCTTCTGTTGTACAGTTTATTTATGGCAGGGGTCCACCAGACTGGACGCCTGCCTTTGCATGATTGGGTCTTGGTTTTGTTTGGGATAGCATGATCCATGCATTCCTGGAGATGTCCGTAGAATGCATTTATATAGGATTCTGCAGTTTGAGCTGTAGTTTCCACTGGCCCTGGGGCCTTGAAGGATTCCACTTCGGTTTTGAGAAGTGAGAAGTTCACTTTTGAGAAGTTTTTCACTGTGGTTTTCTGGGCTGGGGGTGGGGTCGGGATGTGGACATCCAGTGAAATTAATTTATGGTCTGATCTTACCAATGAGGGATATACTTCTGGTGTGGAGCATAGAGTCCCCATGGTGGTAATGATCAGGTCTAGTATGTTGTCCCCTCTTGTGGGAGTGGTGACTAGTTGTTCCATAGCATTTGAGTTTATAATTTCCAGGAATCTTTGGGCTAAGGTGCTGGGGCTTGAGTAGTGCTTACAGTCAATGTTTGGGTAGTTGAAGTCGCCCAATATAATGGTGTTCAGAGAGATCTTCATGTTCTCCAATGTTTTCAGGAAAGCCGAATGGGATTCCTGACTTTGAGAGGGTGGTCTGTAGGATGCTATAAACTGAAAAACAGTCTTGCCCACTGTTAGTCGCACATGAATGGTCTCCAATACTTCGTGCAATGCCACTAACCTGGAGGTGTGGATATCCTTGATAAATATGGAAACTCCCCCTCCTTTTGTGGTTCGGTCCGGGTTTTGGGGCCGAAAAGCATGATATGAGGTATAGCCTGGTAGTGCTGGAGTGCTCTCTGGAGCCTTGAACCAGGTTTCTGTCACTACACAGATATCGATGTTCTCCATACTGAGGAGAGCTTCGAGTGCGTGCATCTTGAGGTTAAGACTTCTGGCTTTTAGCAGCATTACCCTTAGTTTCTTGTTCCTTGTGCTGTCTATGGGAGTGGGTTTGACTTTTGAGCCTTGCCTAAAAAAGGCACTATGGGGGTGGCAAGAGCCTTTGCCAATATCCGAAAGCCCAGTGGTGACAGGTGCAAGCCGTCCCTAGCGAAGCAACGTGGCTTGTCGAGCATGTCATCCCAGGCTGACAGACACTGGATCCCCTTTGAATGACATCAAAATTTTAGCCATTTGTTAAAATCGATCATTTTGTCTTTGTACTGTGGCACCATTCTAGGTGAGGGTAAGATGCTGCTCAAGGTCAGGGTCATACCAGCCTGGGCTACATGATCAGAGAGCTCCTCTATGTCTCTTTTCATGTAGTCCACGGAGGTACGTCTCAGGTCATTCACACCAGCATGTACAATGACTGAGTAATATTTGTATTTGCTTTGGAGTGACCTGAGTGCTTGCATTATATGGCGGATCCTAGTGCCCGACAGGCAGCTCACTGTGACCTTCTCTTTATTCAGCCTGGTGAGCGGGACGTCAGTGTGTCTGACAATGGAGTCACCTATAACAAGAGTATCAGGTGTGTTATTCAGCCTTAAGGGCTGTGGCTGCTTGGCACACTGACTTTGTGGGTTATGTGTTGTGTGTGTTTTGTTTTGAGGTAGCGTTTGCTTGGATGTCTGCTTTGGAGGTCTCTGTTGCTTAGGTAGATTTTTATTTAGAGCCTCCGAGTATGTTTTTGTGTATTTATGTGTTTGGTTCACTGATGTGGTGGGACTATGTGATACTGGAATTGTGTTGTGTGAGGTTACCTTCTCCTCCTGCCTGGTTACACCAGTTTTGAGATGAGAGAGCTCAGCCTCCAGTTTGGCTAAATAGTTGCATCTCTCACATATATTTGAACCTGTTTGGAGGAGGAGAGGGTTGTCCGTGTACATGAGACAGTTGTAACATTGCCTCAAAATTCCCAGATTCACCAGCAAGACTGGAGAGGAAACCATTGACTGACATTTGGACATGCTAGAGTAATAGGGAAACTGAATTTAAGATGGACCAATAGTGGACAGGGTAATCGTAGAGAGTATAAGAGTAAGTAGTGCTTATGGTTTAATAGTGCTAACTTGTAGGATTACTTAATTGGACCAGTGAAGGGCCTTAGAATGAGAATATGGTGTTTAAATTGAGAGATAGAGCAGTTCTAAGGGAAAAAGTGAAGAGCAGACTTTGTGGAGCCAGGAATAGTTTAAACCCAATTAGGCGGCACTGCCCGTTGTAGCTACACAATATGCCTGGTTGTTTTGTTGTTTCTTAAGGAGCAGGTTACAGCCTCAGCAGCATTCAATATACTTTGTTATATACCTCTTAGGTTCATAGGTTCATAGATTAGCACTAGGTCAACTTCCCTTGTGAGCCATTTTAAGCCTAGCCAATTATCCCTTGTGAGATTTTGCGTGAAGTTGCTCATAGCGCAGCATCGGGCAGCGCCAGTTAATCTAGTTTAAACTATTTCTGGCTGCGCTAAGTCTACTCTTCAGTTTTTCCCTTAGAACTGCTCTACTTTCAATCTAAACAGTCTATTCTCTATCTAAAAAGCCCAGCACTTGCTCCTAAAGCATTTTTACACAGGTAAAGCACTCTTAAACAAAAAAGAAAGCACTACATCCACCTACAATCCCCTTGAGTACCCATTTCCCTATAGGTCCTTTCTGACTCAGTTACACAGCAATCCCTTACACTATTCTAGCATGTTGAAGGGTCAATTACTGGCGTCCTCAACAGTTCAGCTGGAGAATCTGGGAATCTTGAAGCAATGTTACAACTTCCTCATGTACACATACAACCCTCTCCTCCTCCCAACAAATACAAATATATGTGAGAGATGCAACTATATAGCCAAACTGGAGGCTGAGCTCTCTCGACTCAGTACTGGCAAAACTAGTCAGGAGGAGAAGGTAACCACACACACCACAAACCCAGTCTCACATAGACCTATCACAACTGCAAACCAAACGCATAAACACACAAAAACATACTCAGAGGCTCTAATTAAAAATCTACCAAAACAACAGAGGCCTTCAAAGCAGACATCCAAGCAACCACTACCTCAAAACACAGCACATGCAACACATAGTTAACAAAGTCAGTGTGCCAAACAGTCACAGCCCTTAAGGCCAAACAACATGCCTGATACACTTGTAATAGGTGACTCCATAGTCAGACACAATGACGTCCCGCTCACCAGACTGAACAAGGAAAAGGTTACAGTAAGCTGCCTGTCGGGCACTAGAATCCGCCACATAACACAAGCACTCTGGTCACTCCAAAGCCGGTGTGAATGACCTGAGACGTACCTCCCTGGACTACATGAAAAGAGACATAGAGGAGCTCTCTGATTATGTAGCCCAGGCCGGTATGACCCTGACCCTGAGCAGCATCTTACCCTCACCAAGAATGATGCCACAGTACAAAGACAAGATGATCAGCTTTAACAATTGGATCAATTACTGGTGTCATTCTAAGGGGATCCAATGTCTGTCTGCTTGGGATGACATGCTTGACAAGCCACGCTGCTTCGCAAAGGATGGCTTGCACCTGTCACCCCTGGGCTTCTGGATATTGGCCAAGGCTCTTGCTACCCCCATAGTGCCTTTTTTAGGCAAGGCTCAAAAGACAAACCCACCTCCCTAGAAAACACAAGTGGAAGAAAACTAAGGGTAATGCTGCTCAACGCCAGAAGTCTAAACCTCAAGATGCACACTCTCGAGGCCCTCCTCAGTATGGAGAACATTGATGTCTGTGCAGTGACTGAAACCTGGTTCAAGGCTCCTGAGAGCACCCCAGCAATACCAGGTTATACCTCATATCATGCTTTTTGGCCCCAAAACTTGGACCGAACCACAAAAGGAGGGGGAGTATCCATATTTATCAAAGATACCCACACCTCCAGGTTACTGGCAATGCACGAAGCATCGGAGACCATCCATGTGCAACTAACCGCAGGCAAAACTGCCCTACAGTTTGTAGCATGCTACAGACCACCCTCTCAAACTCAGGAACCCCACTCAGCCTTCCTGAAGACACTGGGGAGTATAAGTGTCTCTCCAAATACCATCATTTTGGGAGACTTAAACTACCCAAACATAGACTGGGATCATTACTCAAGCTCCAACACCCTAGCCCAAAGGTTCCTAGAATTCATAAACTCAAATGCGATGGAACAACTAGTCACCACTCCCACAAGAGGGGATAATATACTAGACCTGGTCATCACAAACATGGAGACATAATGCTCCACACCAGAAGTATACCCCTCATTGGTGAGATCAGACCATAAATCAATCTCGCTGGAAATCCACATCCCGCCCCCACCCCCAGCACAAAAGACCATAGTGAAGAATTTCTCAAAAGCTGACTTCACACTTCTTAAGACTGAAGTGATATCCTTCAAGGCCCCTGGGCCAGTGGAAACCACAGCCCACACCACTGAATCCTTTATAAACGCTTTCTACGGACACCTTCAAGAATGCATGGATCATGCAATCCCAAATAAAACCAAGACCCATTCCCCCAAAGGCAGGCTTCCTGTCTGGTGGACCCCAGCCATTAACAAGCTTTACAACAGGAGGAGGAAGCTAC
This sequence comes from Protopterus annectens, assembly GCF_019279795.1. Taxonomy (NCBI): domain Eukaryota; kingdom Metazoa; phylum Chordata; order Ceratodontiformes; family Protopteridae; genus Protopterus; species Protopterus annectens. The sequence goes on from NC_056741.1 coordinate 76,293,511, forward strand.
TACATGACAGAGCAAAATCCCTAAAAGGGAAGGCATCTCTGATCAGTACTAGCAAAAAACTACGATCACTCATAAAATCATCCAAGGCCACCTTTGAGAGAAAAATCGCAAAAGACACTAAAGACAATCACAAGGCCTTCTTTAGTTATGTTAGAAACCTGGGTGGAAACTCCCAGATATGCTCAGAGTTAGTCCAAAATGACAAAAAATACACTGAACCCACAGACATTGCCAACATACTGGCAGACAGGTTCAGTGCAAATTTCTCCCCAAAGGAGAAATATCTATCCCAGCAGAGTGTAGCCTCCCTGACATCTCAGATGCCCAGGTGAGAGCCGCCCTCTCCAAAGCTAAAAACACAGCATCAATGGGACCAGACGGTGTCCCAGGTTGTGTGCTACATGAACTCCAGGAGGAACTAAACCCACACATAAGGCTGCTGTTTAATCTTAGCCTTACTACAGGATACGTACCCAAAGAATGGAGTACAGCAACAGTGGTCCCACTCCACAAAGGTGGTGCTTCTACGGACCCTGGAAATTACCACCCCATAAGCTTGACGAGCCTGGTCTGCAAAGCTATGGAGAGGATCATTATGGAACTCATAAACAAAGACATTGGGGACCTACAGACACTGGATCCTACACAATTCGGCTTTGTCAAGGGCAGATCCTTGCTTTTGAACCTGGTTGACTTTTTTGAAACAGTCACTAAAGCCATTGATGAGGGTAAGGCAGTTCATACAGCCTACCTTGACCTTGCAAAAGCCTTCGACACAATACCCCACTCGGGCATCATAGACAAGCTCACCAGCTTAAATGTAAACCCACATGTCATAAGATGGGTTGCAAACTGGCTCAAGGACAGAACCCACAAGGTCAGAATTGCTGGAGCCATGTCAGACTCTAAGCCAGTCACAAGCGGTGTCCCACAGGGCTCGGTCCTGGGACCACTCTTGTTCGGCATTTATCTTTCCGAGGTGCAAGCAAACATAGGAGGATTGTGACTGACAAAGTTCGCAGATGACTGCAAACTGGGTGCCATAAATGATACTCCAGCAGACACAAGCATCCTTCAGAAAGGCCTCAAAGAAATGGATAACTGGTGCCAGAGCCATGGCCTTTAACTGAACGCCAAAAATGTATAGTCATACCGTTTGGGAAAAACAAAGTACCCACAAATTACCACATAGGTGGTAATCCATTAAGTACGGAATAAGTAATCAGGGACCTAGGGACCCAAGTTGACAGCAACCTCTCATTTGACACTCACATTGCCAAAGTGGTTAGGAAGACCTTCTATATTGCCCACCTTATCATGAAAGGATTCACATCTAGATCAAGAGAGGTCATTGTGCCCCTATACTCTTCCCTTATCAGGCCCATAATTGAGTACAATGCCCCATTTGGGATGTACCTTACCCGACACCTGCAGCAGTTGGAAAGACCCCAAAAGTACCTCACCAAGAGGAACAAGGGTCTCAAACATATATCATATGCTGCCCGGCTCAAGAAACTCCAGCTCTATTCAGTCGCATACCGCCTACTCAGAGGCGATCTATGCCTGATGTACAAACCCATATCTAATCCAGAATTAATGGACATGCTCCACATCAAAAAATCCGAATCCACCAGAACCAAGAGAGCGAGAGATTTGAACCTCAATACTGAAATAAATAGGACGTGCTGGAGGGACAGATTCATAACCCAGAGGCTCCCTACACTCTGGAACAGAATCCCAGTCCATGTTAGGCAGAGTCCCTCATTGACTGTCTTCAAGAGAAATCTTGATGAGTGGATGGGAGATGGTAGGTTTACCCCGGCGGTCATCTCTGTGTCACTACTAGACAGAGGCACAGTAAACTAAACCCTAAATGGGCACAGTATTCTCATTCCAAGGGGTGGTGAAAGCCACACACACTCTGGCTAGGCTTGTAAATGCCCTAGGGCAGATAACCTAGTATGAACCTATGAATCTATGAGCATATAGGTTCATAGGTTCATACTAGGCTATCTGCCCTAGGGCATTTATAAGCCTAGCCAGAGTGTGTTTGGCTTTCGCCACCCATTTTAAATTAATTTTGCTATGCCCTTTTTAGAGGTTAGTATACTGTGCCTCTGTTTAACAGTGACACAGAAGTGATACCTGGAGTAAATCTACGATCTCCCATCCACTCATCAAGATTCTTCTTGAAGAGAGTCAATGAGGGACTCTGCCTAACCTGGACTGGGATTTTATTCCACAGTGAAGGGAGCCTATGGGTTATGAATCTGTCCCTCCAGCATGTCCTATTTATTTCAGTGCTGAGGTTCAAGTCTCTCGAGCGCGTAGATCGATGGGATTTGGATTTTCTGAGGTGCAGCATGTCCATTAATTCTAGGTTGGACATGGCTTTATACGTCAGGCACAGATCACCTCTGAGCAGGCGGTATGCCACTGAGTAGAGCTGGAGTTTCTTTAACCGGGCAGCATATGGCATCTGTTTGAGCCCCTTGATCCTCTTGGTGAGGTACTTTTGAGGTCTTTCCAGTTGCTGCAGGTGTCTGGTAAGGTACATCCCAAAAGGGGCATTGTACTCAATTATGGGTCTGATGAGGGATGAGTAAAGAGGCACGATGATCTCCCCTGATCTAGATGTGAACCCCTTCATGATTAGGTGGGCTATATAAAATGTTTTTCTAACCACTTTGGCCACGCGGTTGTCAAATGAGAGATTGCTATCAACTTGGGTCACCAGGTCCCTAATGACTTCTTCTGTACCTAATGGATTACCACCTATGTGGTAATTTGTGGGCACTTTGTTTTTGCCAAAGGGGATGACTATACACTTTTTGGCGTTTAGCTTGAGGCCATGGCTCTGGAACCAGTTGTCTGTTTCTATGAGGCCCTTTTGGAGGATGCTTGTGTCAGCTGGAGAGTCGATTATGGCACCCAGTTTGCAGTCATCTGCAAACTTGATCAGCCACAGTCCTTCCATGTTGGCCTGTACCTCCGAGAAATATATACCAAACAAGAGAGGTCCCAGGACTGAGCCTTGTGGGACGCCACTTGTAACTGGTTTGGAGTCTGACATGGCTCCAGCAATTCTAACCATGTGGGTTCTGTCCTTGAGCCAGTTTGCAACCCATCTAGTGACATAGGGGGTTATATTTAAGCTGGTGAGCTTATCTATAATGCCCGAGTGGGGTATTGTATCAAAGGCTTTTGCGAGGTCCAGGTAGGCTGTGTGGACCACCTACCCCTCGTCAATGGCCTTGGTGACTGTTTCAAAGAAATCGACCAGGTTTAAGAGGCAGGATCTGCCCTTAACAAAGCCAAACTGGGTAGGTTCCAATGTCTGTAGGTCCCCAATATCTTTATTTATGAGGTCCATGATGATCCTTTCCATAGCTTTGCAAACCAAGCTTGTCAGGCTTATGGGGCGATAGTTTCCAGGATCCGTTGAGGCATCACCTTTGTGGAGAGGGACCACTGTTGCTGTACGCCACTCTTTGGGTACATATCCTGTAGTAAGGCTGAGATTGAACAGTAGTTTTATGCTTGGGTTTAGCTCTTCTTGGAGTTCATGTAGGACGCAGCCCGGGACACCGTCTGGTCCCATTGATGCTGTGTTTTTTGCTTTGGAGAGGGCGGCTCTTACCTGAGCATCTGAGATGTCAGGGGGGCAGCACTCTGCAGGGATAGATATTTGCCCTTTTGGTGGGGAGGGGGGGAGAAGTTTGCACTGAACCCGTCAGCTAGGATGTTGGCAATGTCTGTGGGTTCGGTGTATTTTTTGTCATTTTGGACTAATTCTGAGCATATCTGGGAATTCCCACCCAGGTTCCTAACATAACTAAAGAAAGCCTTGTGATTATCCTTAGTGTCCTGTGCAATTTTTCTCTCAAAGCTGGCCTTAGACGATTTTATGTATGTATGAGACTCAAACTCTGCACCTTGTGTTTGTAAGGCTCTCTCCTGTCCTTGATTTTTGTGGATGCTCCTAATTTCGACTTAAATTTAAGCTCTGTCCCTCTTACTCACTCCTAAACTGGTGACTTTTGGAGAAAAAGTGGATTAATTACAATTAATAAATAATGACAATAATTATACTTATAGATTTATTTTACCTCACAAAATGTATGTTAATTCATATTCTCTTGTTCTGTTAAAGTCTCATGTTTATAATCCTAATAATAAAAAAAATGTCCCTGATTATTTCTGGATTTGTCCCTGATTCTGTTGAGATTTGTCCCTGACTCAGTTGGGAGCTATGCTTTGTTAGATAAAGAAACAAATATTAATAATAATCAAACAGAATTTCTACTTACCTTTTGAGCTGTTGTTCTCCACAGTAAACCAATAATCTGACCCGCCATTCCATGAAAAGTTGGTGAAAGGTGTATGTGGTGTCTCTTTTGTGCTGTACAGGTACAATCCTGACTGTTTCCTTTACTAGGAACCAGGGAAGCTGTAACCAGGGCTGCCACATTCATAACGGGGACAAATTTGACAAAAGCCCTTCCCTTTGCTCCATCCACTTTCCTACCCCCTTAGTAAATGTGCATTGCTTCTTTTTCAAAATTACAAATTGTGTTAGTGACAGTTTTGAAAAAAAAACAGCAAATAATTTGCTAAATCCAACAGACAAGCAAATGTATAAACATTTGCACGTCTTAAAACATATTTCGTAGTATAGTTTTGACATATATGTTTGTTGAAACTATTGCACTAGACAAACACGAAACTCTAGAAAACATGCTGAGGAAATGGGGACAAGCAGATGCATGTGTTGTATTTGTATGTTTTCTGCAGTGTGTTTTATAATTTGCCTGAAAAAACATTCTTTATTCACCTGTGCAATATATACTTTATACTGAAGATATATATATGTATGTATATATATATATATATATATATATATATGTATATATATATATATATATATATATATGGATTCACTTCAGAATCCTGACTCCCAAAATCCTGAAACTTCAGAATACTAAAAATTCAAAATACTGACTCTCATAATACTGAAAACATGCAGGATACGGACATTGACTATATTCCATTTACAATAAGTTCTGCACATTGTTATGTATTTCCTTTGAGGTTACAGACATAGCTGTAGAAAGCTTTGTGGTTGTCCTTTGCCTGAGAAGCTATTTTTTCTTCAAAGTTAGCCATTGAAATATTAATTGGACCTCTTATCTGCCTGTTTAGATTAGTCAGGGGGCTTTTAGTATGTATGGCTTTGTTCCTCCTACACTTAGCCAATATTTTTTTCTTTTGTTGTATAACTGATTGATAGTGTGATTCCACCAGGGTGGCTTGTCTTTTGAGTTTTGTCTTATTATTAATACAAGTGGGCACAGCTCACTCTATACAGCTATCAGTATGGCTGTACAGAGATTTTGTAAATAGCTCAGTGTATTCTGCAATGTTTACTGGGTTTTGGGGTGCTTGGAATTTAGCCAGGGTGTTGCTTAGTAGAGAAAGGTTAGCCATATAATGCTTCCTAAAGGTTTTTGGTTTTGCTAGATCCATGGATTTAATTTTTATTTAAAGTAAGACTGCCTTATGGTCAGATTTAATGAGCATGAGTTATTACATTGGGTTAGGAATATTGTCTTCCCATGTTTGTGAGTACAAGGACATGGATGTTTGTACCCCTGTTAGGAGACTAGACCAACTGTTCTAGGATGTTGGTATTAACAAAATTTAGGAATCACTGGGCTTGTGCATTAGAAGTGGAGTAGGATTCCCAATCTATAGAGGGGTAATTGACATTCCCCATGAATATCATATTGGGTTGAATGGTGGGTGACTCTAGTACATTGAGATAGGTAATATGGGTTTCCTGGGCCATGGAGGGGGACCTATAGGTTGCAAGGATATGGAATGACACCATTTCTATGGTGAGTTGTACATGTATATGTTCCAGTGGGTCATACACTTTAACTAGTCTGGGTGTGAGATTAGTCTTAATATAGACTGAGACTCCTTCACCTTTAGTTCCCTCCTGTGCAGTAGCTGGTCTAAAGGTGGGAAATGCATTATAACCTTGCATTGCTGGGTACCCTCAACAACTTTAAACCACATCTCTGCTACTACACAGATGTCTACACTTTCCAGGGAGAGGAAGACTTGCAGGGAGCCATGTTTCTAGTTAAGACTTCTAGCATTGAGCAGTATCACCTTCAGATATTCCTTCATAGGTTTAGTTAAGTCAGTAAGTTTATCAGTTTGGCATTGCCTAAAAGAGGCAATGTGGGGGATGAAAAGGTCTTTGCCAACATCTGAAAACCTAGAGAGGATAAGTAGAGACCATCCCTGGCAAACCAGCGTGGTCAGTCAACCATGTCCTCCTAGGGTGTCAAATATTGTACCTCCCTGGAATGACATCACATCCTAGGCTGTCAAATATTGTACCTCCCTGGAATGACATCACATCCTAGGCTGTCAAATATTGTACCTCCCTGGAATGACATCACATCCTAGGCTGTCAAATATTGTACCTCCCTGGAATGACATCACAAACTAAGCCAATTGCTGAAATCAATAATTTTGTGCTGGTAAAGTGGTATCATCCTTGAAGAAGGTAGTATGCTGCTTAGTGCTAGGCTCATACCTGCCTGAGACACATAATCAGCAAACCTGATCATGTCTCACTTCATATAGTCAAGGAAGGTACATTTCAAGTCATTAACACCCACATGGACTACCTATGGTTCAGTGACCTGAGCACCTGTGTGACTTGACAGATCCTAGCCCCAGAAAGGCAGGTAACCGTGACTCTTTTCTTACTCAGTCTGGTGAGGAGGATATCAGTTTGCCTCGGTATAGAATCACCAATGGCCAGGAAATTTGGCTGTGTGCTGGTTTGCCTTAACGGTTTAGCAGTAGAGGCATTGGGTACAGTGTTACTATGTGCAGATGTGGGTGATGTTTTAATGGAGTATTCAGAAGCTGAGGGCTGAGGACCCCTTCATACAGTGCAGGAGGTCTTGGTGTTTTAGGAAGGTTACCTATAAGTGCCTCGGCATAAGTATTTTTATGTATAGGGTCTTCTGCCTGTGCAGTAGGCACAGTGCAAGTGTCGCTGACAACCTCTAAAGGATTAGTTTTGGTTGTATGAGAGAGTTTTGCCTCCAACGTTAAAGTGTATTTACACTTCTCGCATACGGTATATGTTTTATTAAGAATAAGTGGGCTGTTACTGTACATGAGGCAATTGCTACAATGCCTCAGAATACCCATCTCAACCAGACTGGCCACAGAAAGAGTCAGGAAGTGCATATCCATGGCTACTGATCTACTAGGGATGAGTGAGGAAAACTTAAATATTGAGCAAGTTAATAACACAAACAACTTTATAAACAACACTCATCTATGAGCAAACTAGATGCTCTAGTACTTAAAAATCTGTCTAGACAGTAATGCCACAAGAGTGCAGACCACAGACCAAAACAAAGACACTTAGAATAAGAGGCACAATAAACCTTTACCAGCTGTTCCCAGCTTAGAAGGGTGAACTACCCTCTCCTCCCACAAGAGTGTAGACCACAAACCTTCCTAATCTAAAATAACTGGTTTGGAACCCAAATGCTTAAACAGACAAAGACACTTAGAGTAAGATGCACAATAAACCTTCACCATCAAGTCCCAGCCCATAAGGGTGGAGACTACCCTCTCTTCCCACAAGAGTGTAGACCACAAACCTTCCTAATGTAAAATAACTGGTTTGGAGTCCAAGTTCTTAAACCAGAACTAAGACACTTTCAGAATAGCAGACACATTAAGCCTTCAACCAGCAATTCCCAGCTCAGAAGGATGAAGGCTCCCCTCTCCTACCACAAGAGTTTAGACTACAAATCTTCATAATGTAAAATAACTGGTTTGGAGCCCAAGTGCTTAAATCAGAACAAAGCCTTCACCAGCTATTCACAGCTCAGAAGGGCAGAAGCTACCCTCTCCTCCCATAACAGTGTAGACCACAAACTTTCTTAATGTAAAATAACTGGCCTAAAGCTCAAGCACTTAAACCAGAACTAAAACACTTTTAGAATTACAGACACAATAACCCTTCAACCAGCAAATCCCAACTTAAAGGATATAAGCTTCTTCTCCTGCCATAAACCTTCCTTATATAAGATAACTAGTTTCAAGCCTAAGTGCTTAAATCAAAACTAAGAGGTTTAGAATAACAGTTACAATTTAACCAGGCTACTAAGAAGCAGTAATAAAATGCAGCAGAATAAATGCAACTGAACACTTTAAGAACATGCAGCAAAAAAGTAATAAAGTAGGAAGAAGCAAAGATACAGTAAAAGCACCTGAATAATTTTTAAGTAAGTGACAAAGGAGGAAACAAAGGATAATTCAAGTTTAAGAGCTTAAGGAGTGGGCCTTCCCAACTGATCTCTCTGTACTCAAATGAGCTAATGAGATGGAACTGGGAGAAGTGTCCAAAACCAGATTTCTAGTAGGGGCGGCTACTCAAAAGCTGCCAAGTTTAAGAGTACAACAACAGTTGGGTGGGTTGGTGGTAAAATCATATGCAGACAGAGATCAGCAATAGTCAGGCAGAGGACAGCAAACAAGTCAAACAGGCACTGCAGCTGAATAAAGCTGCCTCCAAATATTTCTAAAAAAATGAGGAATGTTATTTCTCAGCTCCTTCCACTAATTAGCTGGATATTATTTACTGTCTGCAAAGGAAATCTTTTCTAACTGACCCTAGCCAAGACCTCTTAAAACTCCAAAGGTAGAAAAAAATAAAAAAATGCAATATAAGAAAAAGTTAAAAATAGAAGTAACCAAACTTTAAATGAAAAACTTCAATTTAAAATCAAATGCAGACAGAGATCAGTAATAGGCAGAGAACAACAAGCATGTCAAACAAGCACTCTAGCTAAATAAGGATGTTTCCAAATATCTGTAGTTAAATTAAGAATGTTTTTCTCTTCTCCTCTCACTAATTAGCTTGATGTTATTCACTGTCTGCAAAGCAAGTATTTTCTAACTGAGCCTAGCCAAGACTTCTTAAAACTCTAATAGAACAAAAAATAAATAAATAAAACTGATTGGTTGTAACTTGTAGAAAGTTTTTAACATTGGTTTTAACAGTGTTAGATGATATTAGGCTGCTAGATTCAACTTCAACAGCTGGAGTACTACCTCCCCGGGTTCCAAAGGTTGTAATTCTCGGCCACATAAACACATGTCCATTCAGGAAGTCAGATCTATCCCTTTGTAACTTCTTTAATTTAATTTGAGTCAATCTATGCCCAAAAGCTGACGCATTATCTAAGACATCAGTTATTGGTTTCATGAGAACATTAGAGTCATACTTTTTACATAAGTCTAGGTATTTATTTTTAATGGTAGGCATGATTTTCAACTCCTCCTGTTCATCAACCTCCGATAACAGCTTTAAATACCCCAGACTTGTCTGTATATTCAATTTCTGCCAGGCACTCAAGAGCAGAGGATCACAGTTGGTTTGAGCTGGCATTTTCAGTTTTCTTAAACCATTTGGTATAATATTTTCTGCTATGCATATTTGTAAATGGTATTTCTCATATTGTATTCTCTTTAACCTCAACAAATCTTTTTCTAATAAAAACAATTCACTTTTCAGTGCTATGAAGTCTATGTCAATAATTTCATCATTGTTTCATGTAGCAAAGGATGACTTCTTTCGCTCACCTTCATTAAAAAATGGTTAACGTTTTTATCTGTCCATGAAACATTAGTAACTGGGTTATAATCCAACTCTACATCCTCTGCTTCAGTAATAGTTCCTGTAGGCATGTCCTGGTACCTTTGGGGTAAACCTCTTATACTGCTTCTGCCAGTAGTCATCTTTCTCACCCCCCCCAATCTGTGCTTCAGAAAGATACATGCCAAGGAAAACCCTGTTAGTTTAGCAACTTTCTAATTTTATAAGAGCAATATTTAAAATCCGTCCCTATTTTTAGCCCCTTGTTTCCTCACTGTTTGTGGCTTTGTCCAGATTTCTTCAGCCAAGAGCTATGGTTGAGAGGTACACAAAGCTCTTACGTGATGCTGCCGGCATACCTCTCAACTATCCAGATTTTCGCAGTATGTCCAGCTTTTTGCCTCATGTTGTTGGTCTGTTCCTCATAAAATCTGTGGGTTTTTGGCAAGTCACTGGAATGATCTGAGGTTTGAAGTCACTAAATAATAAGATACGTTTGGTTTCAAACTTCCTAGCCTTAGTGCATGCTAAGACAAATCCTGTTATTCTAGGAACTTTTTAAGTTTATAAGAGCTACATTTAAAATCTGTCCCTGTTTTTGGGGCCCCTGTCCCCCAATTATGTTAGGCTTTGCCCAGATCTTTTGTGCTAAGAGAGTGAGGTATGGCGCCTGCCAAGGATCGCTCTCACTCTTCACTTTCTCTCCCTGTCACACACACAATCGCCATAGATCACACACAAAACACACACACACATACACCCCCCCCCCATGCCTCTCAAGTGTACCTCATTACGAGGAACGTACCTCATTTGGGGTCTTAAAAAGTTCATGTTCCTCCAAGTTTCTCAAAGTTCCACATTGAAAGAGTCTGTCACACATTCAGTGTTAGGAATTTTTTAAGTGAAATCCATGATTAATAGAAATTCATTATATTAATTAATTAAAGGACCTTCTTTGTAAGTAAAACCAGCATATTTTAACCATCCTATGACCTTCCTAGTTGAAGTTGTTGGTAAGCTGTTAGCAAGTGTTCCACATTTTGTCCATTTGTTCCACATTATGAAGGCGAGTGTTCCTCATTTTGGAGATGGAAGGTTGAGAGCTATGCACACACACACACACACACCCCCCCCCCCACACACACGCATACACACACACATACACACACACAAAACACACGCATACACACACACACACCGACCCCCCACACACACACACAATCGCCATAGATCACACACAAAACACACCCACGCATACACCCCCCTCCACATACACAGACACGCACGCACGCACACGCATACACACACACACACACGCACACACCCTCCACACACACACGCATACACCCCCCTCCACACACACACACACACACACACACACACACACCATAGATCAGAAGCCCACCTTTACCTAATGAAAAGTATGGACACGCTGCTAAACAGCAGAAGCGCTGCTTAGGGCGTGTAAAATAATGGCAGCTTGATACGCGCCGTGAAGCGGCGGACTCGTGGGTCAGCGGGCATTAAGTGCGCTTTAATGCCCGCTGGAGAACGGTGGGCACTTTGCTCATTCTCTAACCAAACACGAAAGCGCACTCACTATTGCATAAGTTGTGCTGTTTCCGTTACTTATTATATTCGGGATCCGGTTTGATTTATGCAACTGTTACAAATAACTTTTGGAAACATTTGGGTCCAAAAATCTTTCCTAAATTGTCTTTTTTCTCGGAGGTTGCAAAGTGCCCCAGTACTCACTTTCCTGCACAAATGTAGCAGGCGGTTACCCTAATTCAAAGCCTGTCTCACCACCTGCCTGATCTGAGAACCTCCCACTTCGCGCGGTTGCGTTCTAAGAACACGCCCTAATTTTAATAATTGTAACCAATCAGCGCACAGCAGGCGGGCACAGGCTGCGCGCGGACAGTATAAATAAACGCTGCAAGCGCTGTGCAGGAGCATCTCCAGGGTCTCCAATCCAGTCCTTGCAGACATCAGCAGAGCCAGATCGCCAGATCACCAGATCACCATGAGTAAGATCATTGTTTACGAGCATCCTGATTTCAAGGGGCTTTACAGAGAATTTACTGATAGTGTACCCAACCTGTTACTGGAGAACTTCAATGACTGCATATCGTCTTTAAAGGTAATAGGACAGCCCTGGGTCAGTTACGAACACCCTAATTTCACCGGATGGGCTCAGGTGTTTGAAGAAGGCAACTATTCATGGATCGATTGCCAAGATTCAATTTCATCCTTCAAGTTAATCACCGAGGACCTGGAACACCCAGAGATCACTATTTATGAGCATCCAAACTATGCAGGCAGAAGCAGAGTGTTCAAAGAAGAAGCTGATCTTACTAAAGGGGACTTTAATGACATTGCCTCTTCTCACATAGTTCAGCGAGGGGCCTGGGCACTGTATGAGCATCCGAATCGAGGAGGCTGGTTTTGGCTGGCCAGGGCAGGAGAAAGAGCTCCAGATTATGGAACTGGTGGATTCCATGACAAAGTGTCGCACGTCTATCCCCTGAAAGCAGGCGCACCTGTGATAAAAGCTGTACTGCAATGGGACAAACTGAAGACGGGAAATACATCTGTCAAAAAGATCGATCAGTTTGTTGGCGTGAATAGAACCGATTTTGAGAAAACCTACACCACCACCTTAACCAAAGAGTATGAAACCAGTACCACAGAGACATTCACATTCAAAAATGAGACTAGCATTTCTGTAGGGACTAAGTTTTCATTAAATGTAAATGCTGGCATAGCGTCAGCAGGTGTTGAATCATCATTTAATGTTTCAAATACATTTACTGTTGAGAAAGGGAAAACTGAGTCTGTTACTAATAGGAAAAAAATTGAAGTGAATTTGCCATGCACTATCCCCCCACATACAAAGCAAATAACATACATAATGGAAAAGATAGAATCGTTCACTGTTCCTGTAGAATTAACAATCACTAGCGGAAGTACAACTAAAACTGAATATGGGGAGTACCGCTGTGAAGGTGGTACTTCCATCGATTATGAATTTGCATTAGAGAAACTGCCTAAAATCTCTTAAGCTGACAAACATCCCTAGAGCTATTGGCATATTTATTAGCAAACGATCGTTATTCATTGCAACACTTTAACAGGCACAGTAGCCTAGCTTGCAAAAGGTTACAAACACATAGATATATGCATTAAATTAAACTTTTAGTCCTGAGCTGATTTAAAGTTAAACAGGCAAACGGCTGTTTCATTAGATTAATTCTGATTTGCAGGGGGTGTTTTATCAACATTTAAAACACTGCAGGCAGACCTGACACTTTATCTTTAAAATATGTTACCTTATCTATCTTTTGGTAGTGCACCTATAATGAGCTTTAATGTTTCTGTCAGATGTCAGTTTACATTTTAAAATCACCATTATCAGGTTTGGTGTAAAGCAAGAATTTGCATATGATTTTTTTTCCTGATAAAATATTCGTAAATCATTTAAGATGTGTAATCTAATTTGCATATTTGTTAATATTTCCTTTAGTTTTAATAACTGAAGTGATATCAGCGTGCAAAAATCTTTCTGCAGAACTGCTATGGGTAGACTTTTACTTTTATTAATAGTGCAACAGTATCAGAAAATGAAACAATGTCGCCCATTTAGGGTGACTGATGCACATGCTGCAACAGCTGCTACTGTATATTCATGTATTTTTACATTTTACATGTCTGCTCTCACTGTTACCCAACATCCTAGATTAAAAGTGTTCTTGGAATCTGCTTCTGTCCTGTGAGCCAGTGTATTTTTTATATGCAATAAATCTAATGATAACTTGAGGGAGGGGAGATCATTTGATCTGCAATCATTATTAACTTAATGGGTTGGTTATCTAAAACAGAGAATATTATGCATTTTGTGGCATAATTGATTAGTTTGAGATTTCAGTAATTTGCACTTTTTTTGAGATGCCTGTTTTGATGTTATTTTACAATCGGCAATGTGATTACAAATTACTGCTCCAACCTAATGGCTTGATTACTAATAAAATTAACTCTGAATTACAACTATTTATTTCTGAGAATTATTTGTTGATATACCTATGTGATATAACTAACAGGTAGGAACTATAGACAGAGAGTGTGTGTGTATGTGTGTGTGTGTGTGTGTGTGTGTGTGTGTGTGTGTGTGTGTGTGTAATCATGACCTATGTTTTGCTCTGTTTCTGAACTATAAACCAAACAACAACTCTTGTTTGTTATATCATTATAACATCTGTAATATTTTGCCACTGGGCTCCTTCATGAGCTGAACTATAAACATCATTATTTCAGAACCCTTGTCTCTATTAATTTTCATGCAGCTTTAAGCATGAACAAATATAATGATAGTATAACACAACACAGTGATTACAATAGTAGTACCATGTGACTGCACTGCACCAACCAAATGAAACCTCCAGTGAATTAATGGTAAGATAGGTGGCAAGGAGCAAGAGATTTTACAGGAGCAAGTCCCCCTGCAAGTTCTCATACTGTTTCATTGTACCTGTAAAATTATGCTACCTTGCAAGTGAGTCAAAATTATTTTAAATAGACTATGTCTTTTCACTGAGGTGGTTAGGGGGTGTGAGGTGTAGCCTTTTAGATGGAGAGTATATGGTGGTTTGTCTCTTGCAAAAACACATTGAATATATCACCATCTCTCTGTCGTTTAAGGCACAAACAAAGAATGTAGGTAACTTGGTACCAAAATGTACTTATGCAGAGCTTGCGACCATTAATTATGTGGGTAATTCTTCTGAAATTACACCCCACTGACTACATGTATGCGTGACAGCAGTTGTACACTGACTGCATGTGTGGAAGCAATAAGTCATGCTTCATGCACCTCATGATGTAGGACTTAATTTTAAGAGGGAAGCATTTTGGTTAGCACTAACACATGTTCTAGTATCAAAGATATAAGTG
>NC_056741.1:76310663-76410572 GCF_019279795.1 Protopterus annectens
TGCTGTGTTTACCTAAAGCATTTTATCTGTCTTTAAACCTAATAGCTGCATTGTGTTCCTTTATTCTGTTACTTAGCCGACATATAATAGTCTTATCAATATAAAAACTCTGACAAGAAGAACATGCAGCTGCATAAACTACCATAGAGCTGTTGCAGTTAAAATGTTTTCTAAAGTTAATGGAAACATTGCAGTGTGTGAGTACGTATGATTTTTCTGTTAAATATAATCACAGCAGACACATCTACCACATTTCAACTTCCCAGTAGTGTTGCCTAGTAAAACAGGTTCAGATAAAAGAAACGCTTGATCTTGTTTTTCAAAAAATGACTTAAAAGTCTTAGTCTTTTTGTAAGTGAACTGAGGAACTGACCCAGTCACTGACTTCAGATTACTGTCACTTGTAATGATTCTCCAGTTGTTATTTATTATACCCTAATGCAGTTCATGTCTCTGCTAATAGGGAGCGAAAAACTTAATGATCTGCTAGCTTCAGTAGGTTGTATAGGAGAAGTTGTGAAACCCCATTTTAAATTAGGTTTGAACTTGGTGTGTCTCAGACTTAACTTCAGTTCTAATGGAAAGAACTAAATCCATAGGATAGTTTCTTTGTACAAACACTCTGGTTAAAAAATCGCATTCAGTATCAAAAGTCTCATCATTGCTAATCAGTCTAGAAAGTCTCACAAACTGACTTAGTTGTTCTGTATGTTTCTTTCCTGAAAATATTAGATGAAAGTTCACCGGAGGATTTAGTAATGGTTAAAGTGGTGTCTAAAATGAGACAGTTAAGCCTTTGCCAGCAATAACAAATTTTAGAAAACCAATACTAGTCATCAAAGAAGCAACAAATAAGTGTAATTGGTGTTTAGTGCATTTCCATACAAAACAAATGTCAGTAAACCAAAAATAATGTTCTGTTAGTTCAAACCCAGGTAAATGCACTAATGTGTCCAATTCCCACTCGCTTAGGCAATGTTGGCGAAAGCAGGTGCCATTTTAGTGCCCATGGCAACTCCTCTTTGTTTGTTGAAATGAAAAAAGTTGTTGTCTAGTACCAAATCCATTAACTTATACAAAGTATAAATTTTATTTTTAGGAAATTTAACAGACTTTCACAAAAAGTGTTTAATATTGTTAAGTCCTTCATCATGAGGAATGTTTGTATATAAAGCTACTATGTCAAGGGTGACTAGTAAACAGTTTTTATCCTTAAAGTTGGAATTATGTAGCTTGTTCAAAAAATCCCAAGAGTCCCTTATGTAAAAGGGGGTGGCCTGAGCAATGGGGTTCAATATAAAATCAATATACCGAGCAATCTTCTCAATTTTTGTCTTGTAATTTGAAACAATTAACCTAAAAGGTGGTTCTACTATATCCTTGTGGACCTTAGGAAAAGTTTACCTAGATTGGGTGTGGGAGAATACATAAAATGAAAAACCCATGGACAGTGAAGGTGTACCTATGGATAATGAAGGTGTACCCATGGATAGTGAAAGTTTACCTATGGATAGTGAAGGTGTACCCATGGATAGTGAAGGTGTACCTATGGATAGTGAAGGGTCACCCATGGATAGTGAAGGTGTACCCATGGATAGTGAAGGTTTACCTATGGATTGTGAAGGTGTACCTATGGATAGTGAAGGTTTACCCATGGATAGTGAAGGTGTACCCATGGACAGTGAAGGTGTACCCATGGATAGTGAAGGTGTACCTATGGATTGTGAAGGTGTACCTATGGATAGTGAAGGTTTACCTATGGATAGTGAAGGTGTGCTCATGGATAGTGAAGGTGTACCCATGGATAGTGAAGGTGTACCTATGGATTGTGAAGGTGTACCCATGGATAGTGAAGATGTACCCATGGATAGCGAAGGTGTACCCATGGATAGTGAAGATGTACCCATGGATAGTGAAGGTGTACCTATGGATTGTGAAGGTGTACCTATGGGTAGTGAAGGTGTACCCATGGATAGTGAAGGTGTGCCCATGGATAGTGAAGGTGTACCTATGGATTATGAAGGTGTACCCATGAATAGTGAAGGTGTACCCATGGATAGTGAAGATGTACCCATGGATAGTGAAGGTGTGCACCTATGGATTGTGAATTATCACATAGGTGGCAGTACACTAAACACCAAAAGTGTGATAAGAGACTTAGGGACACAGGTGGACAGTGGTCTCACCTTCAATAACCACATCACCACAACAGTCAGAAAATCCTTCTATGTAGCACACCTCATTACTAAGGGCTTTTCATCCAGAAAAAAGGAGGTCATTGTCCCACTGTACTCATCCCTCATTAGACCCGTTATAGAATAGAACGCTCCATCTGGTATGTACCTCTAAAGACATCTGCAACAACTGGAAAGGCCGCAGAAATACCTCACTAAAAGAATCACAAGCCTAGAGCAGATGCCCTATGCTGACTGCCTTAAAAAAACTCCAGCTATACTCTGTTGGATATTGTCTACTCCAAGGCGATCTCTGCTTAACATACAAAGCCATTTCAAACCCAGAGCTGTTGGACATGCTACACTTAAAGAAATCCCAATCCCTCAGAGCCACACACTCCAGGGATCTAAATCTTGTCATCACAATAAACAAAACATGCTGGAGGGATAGTTTCCTGACCCAGAGACTCCCCAGACTCTGGAATAGACTGCCCATACATGTCAAGCAGAGCACCTCTTTGGCCCTCTTCAAAAGGAACCTTGATGATTGGATGGGAGAAAGGAAATTCACCCATGGGATCACATCAGTCACCCTGCTAGACAGGGGTCCATGGAAGTAAATACGTGCGGGAAGAAATAGCCAAGGAATTGTTATGGCTAGGCTTGTATAGGCCCTAGGGCCGATAGCCTATTAGCAACCTATGAACCTATGAAGGTGTACCCATGGATAGTGAAGGTGTACCCATGGATAGTGAAAGTGTACCTATGGATTGTGAAGGTGTACCCATGGATATTGAAGGTGTACCTATGGATAGTGAATGTGTACCCATGGATAGTGAAGGTGTACCCATGGATAGTAAAGGTGTACCTGTGGATTGTGAATGGATAACATCATCATCTTCATTCTCCTTGTCATTGAGCAAAGCTTGTAAGTTTAACTTTCTAGCATAAAGTCTTAAATCTAAAAGTAAATCTGACAGTTTAGCTCATTGGGCAGGAACGTAACAAAATCCTTTATTAAGGATTTTCACATGGTCTGAAGAAAGGATTTTGTTTGAAAGATTACATAGTTGAACCATAAGATTCATGCGATCTAAAATAGTTGTTCAGATGTAACGCTGTGTTACAAAAATGCTCAGTGGTACAGTCTACTCTAGAGTTGTCAGGAGAAGTAATAGATGCGGTCATCTGTAAGAGCTTCTAGTCCGGATGTGTCGTGGAGTTATGTTGTAACCAATCTTCCCCAGACCTCTGCTTGCCACTCCTTCTTTCAGCCCTTTTTTCATTTTTCCTCGACTTTTCCTATTGGGGTCTGGGTCCTGATGCTCATCTTGGTTTCGATGTAAAAAATCTGAGGCTAAAAATCACCTTCTTGATGACTGGATGATCCCACTTCAGATCTAGGACTTGTGTTGTTAGAAGTGGATGGTAATGGAACCTGTTGGGTGGATAGACTGGGTTGAGACTGAGGTGTGTAGGGTTGATCTTGATGGGTGGACAAGGGGGTAAATTCAGTAATGTTTGGAATAACATTTGTAGGAGCAGGTCCCGCGTTGATGAAGGAGTTGTTCAGGGATTCTGTTTCCCTGTTGTAGACAATGCCTGTGTTGTTATTAGGCACAACTGTACTCTGTTGCTGGTAGACTGCTGATTACTACGAGTGACCCTATTATAGATAATTCCACTTTGGTGATGAGTGAAAAGATCTTATTTGTAAAACCTCCCTGGTTAGAAAAACCTCCCTGATTCAAAACTACTTGGCTTCTGTAATTGTTGTAAAAATTATCATAGTTTTTGTGTCTTAGTGGATAAGCTGAGTTAGATTTGTACTGCAGCATATCCCTGTTTAACTTCTGTTTCTTGCGCTGAATAACTGTGGCAATTTGTCTTGTTAACTTGGGAGAAATGGCATCATACTGTAGTTTAATGAAGCTGAGCTGAATACAAACAGGAACATTTCTAATGAATATTTTAGGCTATTTTTAAAGGTATTTAAGTTTGTACCCATGAGAAAGGTGGATATTGCCAACAGTTTAATTGAATTTAAGTTATATACAAGAAATCTTAATTTCAGTATTTTATTTACAGATGAGAATAAATACAGGGACAATCACTGTGGCTCACACAGTCAGTACATCAAGAGAAAACGCACTTTTAACCCCCCCCCCCACATCCTTTAGTTAACATGTTTGAAAAGGCAGTTATGGAAGATATTTATAGGACCAATCCAGGTAAAAGGAGATTTTGGTCGAATCTTACCAAGGATGAGGCCACTTTTTTGAATGACCTTAGGGCCGACTCTACCATCCGTATCATGAAGCCAGATAAGGGAGGGGGAGTTCTTATATACAACAGCATTGACTATTCCAATGCTATACAAAACATCTTATTTGATGTTAATACTTATATACTTGTCTCCAAGAATCAAATTAATATTGCCTACTGTAGGATTGATTTCTTTTTAGAGGAATATTTGGTGAATCAGTGGATCACCCCAGATGTATTTGATATTTTAGTCAACAACAACCCTGTGATTCCTTCTATATTTGGTATTCCCAAGATCCATAAGAACATCTCTAATCCACTGTTTAGGCCAGTAATTTCAGCCTGTGGTTCTAAAACCCATCCTCTGGCTGTCTATGTGGATAAATTAGTTAAAATGTGGTTGATAATTTGGCCCATTTACTTAAGGATTCTTGGGGATTTTTGGGGCATCTAAAAAAGAAAATCTGGTGTAAGGAGCTTGTTTTTGTAACAAGTGATGTGAAAGATTTGTTTTCAGTTATACCAAAGGATATTGGTTTGGGATGTTTTGAGGAGCTGTTATTCCTTCACTCCTCATTCGCTCATGAACAAATCAGTCTTTTGTGGAATTTATGGCTCTTATATTAGAGAACAACTTTGTGTTCTTTGAAGAAGAATACTTTCAACAGATTAAAGGGGGGCCATGTGAGCAGCATGTGCCCCCGGCTATGCCAACTTGGTCCTCCTTGGGAGGGAACAAAAATATGTTTTCAACAGTTGTTTCACAGAGAACCTACATTTATATCTACGGTACCCAGACAATATTTTTATTTTGTGGAAGGGTACCAGTGAAAGGTTAGATGAATTTGTGAAATATATTAACAGGACTGCTGACTATTTTAAATTCACCCACCATAGATTTAGTAAATATTGTGTGTGTCTCTGAATCTCTGCAGTAGTTGTTAGACTGCTTTGAAATTCCTTTGTTAAGTGTTAATTAGCTTGGGGGTTTCTGCTAACATTAAAATCTGTGTTGGTTACATTTCTAGTAATCATTTTAAATCAAGTTGCTGGCTACTGAGACTTGTCTGCATACATCAACTGGACATAAGCTGATTTAAGTATATTTTCTGCACTTTTTGTGGTTTTATAATTTGCACTGTGATTCCTCATATCTAGCTCTGTTGAAACTGTCTCCCCCCCTGTTCTTGGTTGTAGTTTAAATTTGGTGGCTTTTGCAGTGCCCGCTCCACTGTAGATTTGATCTAGGACACTCCCCCAGTCCCATCTCTTTACCGCATTCTACCTAATAAACCCTTTCTGCACTTGCTTTTAGTCCTTTTTAATTTAATTACATTTTTCAAACTGTGTGTGGACTAATATTGCTACATACTCAAGTGTGCCAGCTTGCACTGCATGAGAATTGTTTTTACTACTGCTTTTGCTACTTTTCTGAAAAAAAAAATTATCTGCTTTTACTGTATTTGTGTTTCTTCCTACTTTATTTTGCTTTTGCGTCATCTTAAAAGTACTCAGTTGTATTTATTACTTCTTGGTGTAACTCATTCTAAGAATCACGAAGATAGTGGATAGTAGCACACAAAACGACTATGAATACACCAAAATGCTACTGGAGTCGCAGAAAGAGTACCAGATAAATTTTATATATATGATTTATTACTATTAACGCTCTTCACATAGACATATACAAACATGCGTTTTCGTCCCTCTCCACCAGGACTTCATCAGACAACTTCCTATTAAAACCTTTACATTTATATACTTTAATTAATAACAAATTATCCAATAAAATCATTCAAACAATTAAAATAAAATTCAAATACACCAATCTTGTTCATCCTATTCATGAATATTTAACAGGACTAATACATATTCATATAATAAGACTTAAAACCATTCAAAGACTCATGTGAATACAGCTCCATCTAGTGTGCAAAATCTGCAATAACATACCAAATGTTCATATGTAAACTATAAAAATAGTAAAAATTGAATAACCTATTTATAAATACTATTAAATATTATGTATACAAACCATTTAATAAAAATAAACATAAATATTATTAAATTACATATAAATAAATTAATGAATCATATATAATTTATAATAGATATATTAAATATGTAAAAATGTTAAAATATTAAAATATTAAACTAAAATGTTTTTGTTCTACCAGGATCATTCTTATTGAAACTTCATTCCTTTTCTCATACTTTGTTGGCCTTTAGTTTTAATAATGGTTTTACAGAAACCATCTCATTGAGACCCGGTTTTCTACTTGCATCTAATCTCACTTGCCACCACAGTTCCTTATTCTCCAGGATGTCTTCCCATGGGCCCCCTCTTATATCACGTTTGACTTGCTCTATTATAAACCATAGGTATTTAGCTTCCTTGCAATCCATACAATGCTTATATAATGCATTTGTCTCTTTGAACCTACTAATGTCGTAAATATGCTCATATATACGTTTTTTCAGGGACCTCTCTGTCTTCCCTATATAAAATGAAAAACATCTCTGACAAATAACTATATATACCACTCCTTGAGTGTCACAATTATAATAATCCCTACCTCTTAATTTCATATTCCTACTTACAATATAAATCTCTTCTGCATTCATTATATAAGGACATTGTTGGCACCTTCCACATTTAAAAGTGCCTTTCTTCCTATAACATGTTTCTTTATTATTCATTGTTTTACTTTCAAACATGTTACGTATACATATTGGATTTTTGTATATGACATGGGGTGTCATATATTTAATTTCTTCCATGTCTGTGAAGGATAAAAATTTTTCCCATTCCTTTTTTATTATACTTTTTATATTCCTATTAATAGAATTGAACTCTACAATTAATCTTTTCTGTGTATTTTTCTCATTCTCTTTTCCACACTTGTTCTCATTCAAATTCCTATTTTCCATTATTCCTTTAATGGGTTGAAATCTATCCTTCCTACCAATTTCCACTTCTTTCCTGATGTCCCGAATAAAATTGATGGGATAACCCCTTTCTAGGAACATAGTTTCCAATTTATCACATTCCTGTATGAAATCTATGTCCCTACTTGTCATCCTTGAACCCCTCACAAACTGTCCCTTGACTATATTTTTCTTACAATGTGGGGGGTGGGAACTATTATAATGTAGGTAGGAATTGCAATATGTGACTTTTCTAAAGACCCTAGTTTCAAATTTTTGGTCTATTTTAATAACCTCTACATCCAAATAATTTAGAATGTCTTCATTTATGACATATGTGAATTTCAAAAATTTTGTAGTCAAACTAATATATTCAAAGAACTCATGGAATTTTTGTATTCCTCCAGTCCAAAAAATCACTATGTCATCAAGGAATCTGTGGTACAGTATCCAGTACTTATTAAAACTGGAATTTATGACATATTTTTCTTCCCATTTTGAAAGAACAATATTCGCATACGTAGGAGCACATGCTGCTCCCATGGACACCCCACTAGTTTGTTGATAATATTCGCCATCAAATATTAAAAAAATATATTTCAATACGGTGTCCATGAGAGCAACTGTAGCTACCTTATCTTCATGTGTCATTTTATGATCTAAATAGATACTTTCCTCAAAATAATCCATCCCTTCCTTATAAGGGATACAGGAGAACAGGTCTATAATATCAATTGTTATGAATATTAAATCTTCTTTATATACTTCAGGTGTGAGTTCCCTTAAAAAATCCCATGAATCTTTTAGTATTGTTTTGTTATTGACCCAAATATGCTTTGCTTTTTCATCTACATATTTAGCTAGGGGTACTGTCTTAGCTCCCTCAGATGTAACTATGGGTCTAAGGGGGGGGGGGTCATCCTGATTTTTATGAGTTTTAGGAATCCCGAAGATAGTAGCTATTCTCGGGTTTCTGTTTTCAAGATATCTGTATGTCCTAACATCAATTACTTTCTCAATTAACAAATTTTCTAACACCATATCTATCTTTTTGTATGCTATTTCAATTTCATTCTTTGATACTATTCTATATTTACTTTCATCCCCCAAGATAGAATTCATTTTGGCTTCATACAGTATTTTATCCATGATTACGATACCCCCTCCCTTATCTGGTTTCATTATTCTCACACTCTGATTATTTTTTAATTCATTTAATATTTCATTTTCCTTTTCTATCAAATTATAATTGAGTCTATTCTTACCCCCTACTTTTCTAACTTCTTTTTCTAATACATTTTCTAGGTTCTTAAGCTGCGGTAGTAGTGGTGGGTTATATAAGGAACTCCTAGTCAATCTTACCCCTTCACTCTCATTTCTTTTGAACCCAGCTCTTGTGGTTAAAATAGGCAAATTAATTTTCCTAATAAATAATTTAATGTCTAATATAGTTCCTGCTACTTCCCCTTTCCTAGTAGGAATGTACTTTAAACCCTTACTCAACAAATTAAAATGATCTTTAGTCAACAAAACATCACTGAAGTTATAAATAGAGAAACCTCTATATGTACCCTTGTCTTTCTCAAAAATAATATCTTGGGAATCATTCAAATTTGTATTTATACTGGATGAGGGGATACAACTTAATATCTTCCCCTCCCCCTTCTCCCCCCTCTCATTTGAAAATTTCCTCTCTTATGCTGGGGTGGTTGAATTTCATCTACATTATTCCTTAAAGGGGGAAATTCTTCATCATACATTTCCATTCTCCCCCATCCCTCTTCATTGTCTCTCTTATTATGATCCTGTTTATAAAACATTTGATTATTGAACATTTGATTATTTCCTCTTTTACTATTGATATATGCAGGTTTGGGATAACTGGTATTATTACTATATTCTTTGATGTCCCTATTCAGTTTTCCCATTTTGCGCTGTATAATAATTTCACATTTAGTGTCTATGTCTTTTCGAATCTTGAAATACTTTTCTTTCTCTTCTACAATACTGAAAATTAAATCATTCTTGATACATATATCTAATTCATGAATTTCTTTTCCCAGTATTTCCTGTCTTCTGACATTATCTTCTATAATCAGCTGGACTACTTCCAGCCCACATTTATTAAACACTTTCACCAAATTTTCATGAAACAATGAACCATTCTCCACATTATTGGGATATTTATACATCCTGAGCCTTTAGGGACTATCTCTTTAAATAAACATTCATTGAGATATGCGTTCTCAATACTCAATGTCCTGTATTGTGTCATTAGTTTGGTAAGTTCATTTAATTTGACTGCATAAGAACGACCTTCAATGCGATTTTTATAAACTTGTTGATTATCATCTTTAAATAAATAATCTTTCTTTAACCACTCGGTTGTGGTTTGAAAGTCTAAAACAACAGTACCTTTGGATACTAATGAAGACTTCGGTCTAGCCCCCTGCGAGTTGTAATTCCCTTCAGTCACTTCAGTTCTTTCTGTTCCTTTAACCAAAACACTAGGCGTTCTCATGGGGTTGAAACTCGTCCCTTCGATGTCCTCAGGGTCGCCGGCTGCATCATCACCGCCAATAAGCTCCCTCTTTCTCTTGGACGTTGGCCCCAGGAGTCTCTCGGATGTACCGCCATCATTGTACACCGCTGCCTTGCCAGGAAGTAAGGTTTGACACAAAGGAGTAAGCAGGTCGATTAATTCTGTCAATTGGCCAATGAGCTTACGCGTCTGGCCCACGTCTTCTTGCACTTCCGTACTCATGGCACTGTGTTCACAAACACAGTCAAACTGCAACTCGTTTCCACCAGATAAGCACTAGGAATCACGAAGATAGTGGATAGTAGCACACAAAACGACTATGAATACACCAAAATGCTACTGGAGTCGCAGAAAGAGTACCAGATAAATTTTATATATATGATTTATTACTATTAACGCTCTTCACATAGACATATACAAACACGCGTTTTCGTCCCTCTCCACCAGGACTTCATCAGACAACTTCCTATTAAAACCTTTACATTTATATACTTTAATTAATAACAAATTATCCAATAAAATCATTCAAACAATTAAAATAAAATTCAAATACACCAATCTTGTTCATCCTATTCATGAATATTTAACAGGACTAATACATATTCATATAATAAGACTTAAAACCATTCAAAGACTCATGTGAATACAGCTCCATCTAGTGTGCAAAATCTGCAATAACATACCAAATGTTCATATGTAAACTATAAAAATAGTAAAAATTGAATAACCTATTTATAAATACTATTAATGAGAATTGTTTTTACTACTGCTTTTGCTACTTTTCTGAAAAAAAAAATTATCTGCTTTTACTGTATTTGTGTTTCTTCCTACTTTATTTTGCTTTTGCGTCATCTTAAAAGTACTCAGTTGTATTTATTACTTCTTGGTGTAACTCATTCTAAGCCTTTTAGTTTAAGCACTTGGGCTTCAGACCAGTTGTTTTACATTAAGAAGGTTTGTGGTCTGCACTGTGGTGGCAGGACAGGTAGCTTACATCCTTCTAAGTTGGGAACTGCTGATTGAGGGCTCAGTGTCAGTTATTCTAAAAGTGCATTAATTCTGGTTTAAGTACTTGGGCTTCAGGCCAGTTATTTTACATTAAAAGGGTTCATGGTCTGCACTCTTGTGGGAGGAGAGGCTGGACTCTGCCCTTCTGAGCTGGGAATTTCTGGTTAAAGGCTTATAGTGCCTGCATATATGAACTGCTTCTTACTGAAATTGGTACACCTTGTTTGCTGTAGCGTAGACTAGATCCAGGCCTGCTGAATCTAGCTTTGTTTGTATAACTTGAGCACTAATCCAGGCATTCTTCAAAGTATTCAATTGTATTTATTACTGCTTGGTAGTAACTTGATTAAAGTGTAGCTATCATTCTAAGTCTTTTGGATTAAGCACTTGGGCTTCAGACCAGTTGTTTTACATTAGGAAGGTTTGTGGCCTGCACTGTGGTGGTAGGACAGGTAGCTTACATCCTTCTAAGTTAGGAACTGCTGATTGAGGGCTCAGTGTCTTTTATTCTAAAAGTGTATTAGTTCTGGTTTAAGCACTTGGGCTTCAGGCCAGTTATTTTACATTAAGAAGGTTCGTGGTCTGCACTCTTGTGGGAGGAGAGGCTGGACTCTGCCCTTCTGAGCTGGGAATTTCTGGTTAAAGGCTTATAGTGCCTGCATATTTCAACTGTTTCTTACTGAAATTGGTACACCTTGTTTGCTGTAGCATAGACTAGATCCAGGCCTGCTGAATCTAGCTTTGTTTGTATGCTTGTTGTTTGTTTGCTTGTTATTTCCCTGAAACGCTAATACCACCTAAAACGCGGCTTTTCAGCACTTCTGTGGATCCCTAGTGATATCTGCATTGCTTACTGTACTTATTTCCTTGTTTCACTTAAAAGAAAGTTACTGTTTGTCATTTTTGCATTTAAGTTACCTGTAACACATTGCATTTAACTTACCTGGCACTTGCTCACTAAAGCAATTATATAAGTAAGCACTAAAAAATTAAAAGCACTACACCCTCACAAACTCCCCTTGAGTACCTTGTTCCCCATTGGCCCTTTTTTTTCAATTATAAAGGAATTCCCAATACTATTCTAGCATGTCCAAAGGTCAGTTGTCAACCTCCTCTCCGGTCCAGCTGGTGAATCTGGGAATCTTGAGGCAATGTTACAACTGCCTCATGTACACAGACAACCCTCTCCTCCTCCCAAAAAATTCCAACACATGTGAGAGATGCATCCATAGAGCCAAACTGGAGTCTAAGCTCTCTCAACTCAGTACTGGCATAACCAGTCAGGAGGAGAAGGAAACCACACTCACTACAATTCCAGTCTCACATAGACCTACCACGACAGCAAACCAAACACGTAAACACACAAAAACATACTCGGAGGCTTTAAATAAAAATCTGCCTAAGCAGCAGAGACCTCCAAAGCAGACACCCAAGCAACCGCTACCCCAAAACAAAACACATGAAACACATAGCTCACAAAGCCAGTGTGCCGAACAGTCACAGCCCTTAAGGCTAAACAACACATTTGATACACTTGTAATAGGTTACTCTATCGTCAGGCACACTGACGTCCCGCTCACCAGTCTGAACAAGGAGAAGGTCACAGTGAGCTGCCTGTCGGGCGCTAGGATCCGCCACATAACACAAGCACTCAGGTCACTCCAAGGCAAGTACAAATATGACTCAGTCATTGTCCATGCTGGTGTGAATGACCTGAGATGTACCTCCCTGGACTACATGAAAAGAGACATAGAGGAGCTCTCTGAGCATGTGGCCGAGGCCGGTATGACCCTGACCTTGAGTAGCATCTTACCCTCACCAAGAATGATGCCACAATATGAAGACAAGATGATCAATTTCAACAATTGGCTTAGGTATTGGTGTCATTCAAAGGGGATCCAATGCCTGTCAGCCTGGGATAACATGCTTGACAAACCACGATGCTTCGCTAGGGACAGCTTGCACCTGTCACCCCTGGGCTTTTGGATATTGGCAAAGGCTCTTGCTACCCCCATAGTGCCTTTTTTAGGCAAGGCTCAAAAGACAAACCCACCTCCATAGGTATCACAAGGGATAAGAAACTAAGAGTAATGCTACTCAACGCCAGAAGTATAAACCTCAAGATGCATGCACACAAAACTCTCTTTAGCATGGAGAACATCGATATCTGTGCAGTAACAGAAACCTGGTTCAGGGCTCCTGAGAGCACCCCAGCACTACCAGGTTATACCTCATACCATGCTTTTCGGCCCCAAAACTTGGCCCGACCCACAAAAGGAGGGGGAGTATCAATATTCGTCAAAGATACCCACACCTCCAGGTTGGTGGCACAGCACGAAGCATCAGAGACTATCCATGTGCAACTAACAGTGGGTAAAACTGCCTTCCAGTTTATAGCCTGCTACAGACCACCCTCCCAAACCCAGGAACCCCACTCTGCCTTCCTGAGAACACTAGAAAATATGAAGGTCTCTCCAAACACCATTATATTGGGTGACTTCAACTACCCAAACATAGACTGGGAGCATTACTCTAGCTCCAACACCCTAGCCCAAAGGTTCCTAGAATTTATAAACTCAAATGCTATGGAACAACTTGTTACCACTCCCACAAGAGGGGAAAACATACTGGACCTGATCATCACCAACATGGGGACTCTATGCTCCAGACCAGAAGTGTATCCCTCACTGGTAAGATCAGACCATAAACTAATTTCACTGGATATTCACATCCCGACCCCACCCCCTGCCCAGAAAACCACAGTGAAAAACTTCTCTAAAGCAAATTTCACACTCCTCAAAACCAAGGTGGAATCCTTCAAAGCCCCTGGGCCTGTGGAAAATATGGCCCAGACTGCAGAATCCTTTATAAATGCATTCTATAAACACCTTCAGGAATGCATGGATCATGCGATCCCGAATAAAACCAAGACCCAATCCTCCAAAGGCAGACGTCCTGTCTGGTGGACCCCAGCCATAAACAAACTATACAATAGAAGGAGGAAGCTACTAAATGGCAGAGCAAAATCCCAAAAAGGGAAGGCATCTCTGATCAGTATTAGCAAAAACTACGGGCACTCATAAAATCGTCTAAGGCCAGCTTCGAGAGAAAAATTGCACAGAACAGTAAGGATAATCACAAGGCTTTCTTTAGTTATGTTAGGAACCTGGGTGGGAATTCCCAGATATGCTCAGAATTAGTCCAAAATGACAAAAAATACACCGAACACACAGACATTGCCAACATCCTAGCTGACAGGTTCAGCGCAAACTCCCCCCCCATCCCCACCAAAAGGGCAAATATTTATCCCAGCAGAGTGCTGCCTCCTGACATCTCAGATGCTCAGGTAAGAGCCACCCTCTCCAAAGCAAAAAACACAGCATCAATGGAACCAGACGGTGTCCCGGGCTGCATCCTACATGAACTCCAAGAAGAGCTAAACTCAAACATAAAACTACTGTTCAATCTCAGCCTTACTACAGGATATGTACTCAAAGAGTGGCGTACAGCAATAGTGGTCCCTCTCCACAAAGGTGGTGCCTCAACGGATCCTGGAAACTATCACCCCATAAGCCTGACTAGCTTGGTCTGCAAAGCTATGGAAAGGATCATCATGGACCTCATAAATAAAGATATTGGGGACCTACAGACACTGGATCCTACCCAGTTCGGCTTTGTTAAGGGCAGATCCTGCCTCTTAAACCTGGATGATTTCTTTGAAACAGTCACCAAGGCCATTGACGAGGGGAAGGTGGTACACACAGCCTACCTGGATCTCGCAAAAGCCTTCGATACAATACCCCACTCGGGCATTATAGATAATCTCACCAGCTTTAATATAAACCTGTATGTCACTAGATGGGTTGCAAACTGGCTCAAGGACAGAACCCACATGGTTAGAAATGCTGGAGCCATGTCAGACTCCAAACCAGTTACAAGTGGTGTCCCACAAGGCTAAGTCCTGGGACCTCTCTTGTTCGGTATATATTTCTCGGAGGTACAGGCCAACACGGAAGGACTGTGCCTGACCAAGTTCGCAGATGACTGCAAACTGGGCGCCATAATCGACTCTCCAGCCGACACAAGCATCCTCCAAAAGGGCCTCATAGAAACAGACAACTGGTGCCAGAGCCATGGCCTCAAGCTAAACGCCAGAAAGTGTATAGTCATCCCCTTTGGCAAAAACAAAGTGCCCACAAATTACCACATAGGTGGTAATCCATTAAGTACAGAAGTAATTAGGGACCTGGGGACCCAAGTTGATAGCAATCTCTCATTTGACAACCACGTGGCCAAAGTGGTTAGAAAAACATTTTATATAGCCCACCTAATCATGAAGGTATTCACATCTAGATCAGGAGAGGTCATCGTGCCTCTTTACTCATCCCTCATCAGGCCCATAATTGAGTACAATGCCCCTTTTGGGATGTACCTTACCAGACACCTGCAGCAACTGGAAAGACCCCAAAAGTACCTCACCACGAGGATCAAAGGGCTCAAACAGATGCCATATGCTGCCCGGTTAAAGAAACTCCAGCTCTTCTCAGTGGCATACCGCCTGTTCAGAGGCGATCTGTACCTGACGTATAAAGCCATGTCCAACCTGGAATTAATGGACATGCTGCACCTCAGAAAATCCAAATCCCATCGAGCTATGCTCGAGACTTGAACCTCAGCACTGAAATAAATAGGACATGCTCGAGGGACAGATTCATAACCCAGAGGCTCCCTTCACTCTGGAATAAAATCCCAGTCCAGGTTAGGCAGAGTCCCTCATTGACTCTCTTCAAGAGGAATCTTGTTGAGTGGAAGGGAGATCGTAGGTTTACCCGGGTATCACTTCTGTGTCACTGTTAGACAGAGGCACAGTATACTAACCTCAAAAAAGGGCATAGCAAAATTAATTTAAAATGGGTGGTGAAAGCCAAACACATTCTGGCTAGGCTTATAAATGCCCTAGGGCAGATAGCCTAGTATGAACCTATGAACCTATAGTCACCCTTCACAAATACGTTTTTCACATAGCTTGGTTTCCCATGACACAGAGGGTTTTAAGTCCATCATATACCAGAAAGATACCTTCTGTAACTCATATTTATACTATGTGAGTTGCCACCCTTATACACAGAAGAAAAGTTTGATTAAGGGACAAGCCATTAGGGTGGCTAGAATGACCTCAGATTTTCATGATGTGTCAGCAGAATTGGCTAGATTAGCCAATATGTTTTACGCTAGGGGTTATCCAAAAAACTTGGTGGACAGTATTACTGGGGAAGTACACAAGGGTTGGAATATCAAATACATATCTCTTTTGGGTACAGGCTTGGTAGATATGGGTGGATGTAACAGTACATCTAAATTTGAGAAAGCGTATCTTGTGCAATATCACCCACAAGTCAATGATATTAAGAATGCAATAAAGAAAACTGGTGCATTTTTAAAACCAATTCTGACATTTTCAACTTACTGGGTGATGAGCCAATTTTTCTATACAAAACCGGTACTAATCTCAAGAAACTTTTTGAAAGTAAATCAGGGCACAGTAAGATGAAGGCGGGCACTGTCCCTTCTGGTAGCTATAGGCAGTGTCCCTACATCTTGCCATTAACCGAAGTTGTATTAAATAACAATATGCAATCTAAGGTTAAGTTTCTAAAGGGTAGCTGCTACTCCAGTAAAATAGTTTACCTCGCTAAGTGTGAGAGTTGCAGTCGTTTTTGTATAGATAAGACTGAACGGGCTCTTAAGACCAGAATTTATGAACACATCAATGACATTAGGCAAGAGAAGGAGACAAAGGTCCTTTATAAGCATTCTATTAAATGTGCTAATTTTACTATGTTTACTTTTGGCATTATTGATCAAGTTTTGTTGGATCCCAGGGGGAGTTATTAGAAGAATGTGTTGCTTAATAGGGAGCTTTGTTGGCAGCTTAGGTTAGCTGCCATGGTACACACAGGCTTAAATGATACTATTTCTGTTGCTCCAGTCCTCAAGATTAGGTCTAACAAATTATGAAATTATTTGTTGTAATGTGTAATATTGCTTTAATTTATTTCACTATGGTAATTATGGTTTTACTGACCAATTGAGTAGAGTATTTAAGAATCCTAGGCATGTGTTTGCATTTGTATTCTGATGAAGTCCCTGCTGTTGGGGGTGAAAGTGCTCAATACTTTTACTTGCTTTTAATAAAGTATTTTGTATCCATTGGGACCCTCTGTCAGTGCGTTCCTATCTTTTGGTTACTGGCTTTATTTATGGGGTCTATATCAGAAGACTGAAGAGGTGTTTCAGCGAACACCTCTTGGTCGACACATAAAGAGCAAATGCACTAAAGCGTGAATGCTCAAAACAGTGATTTCTTTCCCTGGGAAAGAAACCACTAGAACACACACACACACACACACACACACACACACACACACACACACACACACACACACACACACACACACTCACACAGACACACTTTCAAACATAAAAATGTGGGGGGCTTGGTCCCCACACCCCCCTAACTAAATATACCAACTCCAAAATCACACTACAGTGAGGAAAGGGGTAAACACATGGGGATGGCCAAGCAATTTTTTCCCAGGGAAAGAAATCACTGTTTTGAGTGTTCGCGCTTTAGTGCATTCACTCTTTATGTGTCGACCAAGAGGTGTTATCTGAAACACCTCTTCGGTTTTCTAATATAGACCCTTATTTATGCACACTCTCTCTCTCAGGACCCATCATCCCACATTCCTTAACAAGCCTTTGCTTATTCACAGCTGTACTTATAAAAAGTAGGATTACTGCCTCTCTCAGGGCCCATCATTTCACATTCCTTCACAAATGCACAAACAAAGAATAGGGTTAGTGCCTCTTGCAGGGACCATTGTTTCACATTCCTGCATAGTTTTTTGCTCCTTCAGACCTGCACAGGTTAGTGTCTCTCTCAGGGCCATTATTTCACATACCTTGACAGTTCTGGTTTCTCTCACAGCTGTATTTACAAACAGTAGGATTAGTACCTCTTTCAGGGCACATCATCTCACATTCCTTCACAGTTCTGTCTTTCTTCACAGTTGTATTTATAAATGGTAGGATTAGTACCACTTTCAGGGCACATCATCTCACATTCCTTCATAATTCTGTGCTTCTTCACAGCTGTACTTACAAACGGTAGGATTAGTACTGCTTTCAGGGCACATTATCTCACATTCCTTCAAAGTTCTGTGCTTCTTCACAGCTGTCCTTATTAACAGTAGGATTACTGTCTCACTCAGGGCCCATCCTCTCACATTCAGAGTTCTGTGCTTTTTCATAGCTGCAAATACAAACAGTATTGATTTTTAAACTGCTTTGACTGTAAAACAGATTTCTGTGGTCATAGTCTCACTACTGTTTACTGGCATTCTGAAAATTTAGCATTGTGGGGCATAGTATAGTTAGAGTTTAAGCTGCATAGACCTTTTTTTCTTAAAATATAGTAATTTTAAATGTAAGAAAGATACTGACATCCAATTACTGTAGACTTAGTTGGATTGTCTGTTTACTAGTGATATGTATTGTTTCATAATGGTACTTACTTTAGAAAGATTGTAAGCTGCATAGACTTTACTTTTAAAAAAAGATAGTGATTTTAAACTGCACTGAGTGTAAAAGCAATAATTGCATCTTTAAGTATTAAACTGTCTGACTGAACATAGCAAAGATTAGAAACGGCATAGATCTACGGCTGCCCCTTCTGCTTCTTTAAAGGAATGTGAATACAGAATATTGGCCAGAGCTCTACAATGTGTGCTGTATACTGGAAATAACCATGCTCTTGGTATCTCTCTAATACTCTTATTACTTTCAGCATTTTTATTTCAGTCGACTCTGAATCACTTAAGCGACCCTAAAACATATTAATTGCGACCACGTGCTCCAAATAAGCATCTGGGACCTCAAACAAACTCGGGCAAGAAGAAAACCACCTGAAAATAGTGTAGGCAGCTGATAAGGAATTTTAAATTAAACTAAGACAGAGAAACCACTAAAAGGCTTAAAGTGCATCTAGTGAGCACATTGCACGGGTAGGCAGCTCAAAAAAGTTTTTCTGGCCACTTCCTAAGCTAGGAAACCTACATTTAGCCATAAAAACATGTAGCACGTAGAAAGAAGCACACTCATGTAATCCAACTGCTGAAAATGGATATAGTAACTAAGTATACTCAAATAAACCCTGGCTAAGCAGCGATTAATCTGTAACTTTTGCTATTAAAAGGCTCTAATCACCAGCAAGTGAAATAATCCTTACTTTTTAAATACATTGCTTTTAAATTGGAAAATGAGTTTAACTGAGTTAAAACAAATATGGATAGCTGATAATTTTTATTTTAGCACATACCATGGTCTAGGTCTACCCATTCCATTCACACTTGCTGTACTCAGGTTCACTCTGCTCCTCTACCCAACCCCATTTCCCACCCTCCTCTGCTATGTCTACATTTATTTTAAGCTAGCCACTCCCACAAACCCTGTTAACCAACTAAATTAGCAAACTAAATTACATCAGTTATAAATAGTACTAGTCTCCAGCCCATGACAAGATAGCAATACTTATAATTCATGTTACTCTCCCAGCTATTATAGTACAGCAATACATTTTCAAAAAAACATTGCTATCACTAACATTTAAATAAATCAACATGATACCCAAATATGTTACTGCGGTAATACTCCTAACAATAGCAGCAAACCTCACCTCATACCACATTAGTCTCAGCAGGTTACCAACCCGCTATAATATTCCATACCACTATCTACTACAGATAAAATCTTTACATATTAAAATATTTATTTGACATTTGTTTGCCAGGGTTGTCTGACTGGGTCTACAGAACCTGTTTTCAACAGAGGCCCAGGAGAAAAGCTCCACATACAGTACAAAACAAATACAGTATAATCCAATGCAATACAAATGACATTAGAAATACTATGCAAAAATAAGATAAAAGAACATAAACTATGTTACAAGATATTGCAACAAATACTACAAATCTAGACAATTCTATAGAGTTAAAACATTAGAGACAATAATAGTCACTCTCACCATATACATAGCCTATGAGTAGATAGTGTCCAAAAATAGTATGTAGGTAGTGCAATGTATGACATTGACTGTTGTAGTACATGAAAAAATATAATGTTGGTTTCAGTTAGGAAAATAATAGCCAGAAAGTTAGTGATGCAGAAAGGCAGTG
The DNA here is from genome assembly GCF_019279795.1 of Protopterus annectens. Lineage (NCBI taxonomy): Eukaryota > Metazoa > Chordata > Ceratodontiformes > Protopteridae > Protopterus > Protopterus annectens. The sequence goes on from NC_056741.1 coordinate 76,330,817, forward strand.
AGAGAGTTAAGAATAGAGGCATTGCAGACTGAGCAGTAGCTTAAGGGTATGATATAGAAAGAGAGAAGGAGTTAGGAGACCCTTAGGATCTTGCAGACTGTGAGGGAGTGAAATGTGACAGAAGAGGAGGATGAGGTTAGTGTGCAGGAAGAGGAAGAGCTCAGCATTAGACTGGATTCATGTGTTTTTGAGATGATTTTTTAAAGAGGCTTTGAAATGGGTTAGGCCTGGTATTGACCTGGTAGCTAGAGTAGTGAATTCCATAGTATATAGACAGAGTATGAATACAAAGATCAACCTGGTTTTCTTGTAGGTTTTGAGATAGCTAAGATATTTTTGCCTTCTGATTGTAGGGATCAATTTGGTGTTTAAAGTGTGACTAGATTGGCTAGTGCAGGGCAGGCAGTAGGCTTGAAAATAAGGTTGTGCAAGGTGGATAGCTGAATAAAGGCAAATTGGTTGGGGAGTTCAAGCCAGTTTAGTTCTAGTAGCAGTTTATAGTGGTGTGTGTGATAATTAGAGTTTGTAGCAAACTTTGCAACTTTGTTGTAGCACCGTTCCATCTTGTTTGGGTAGAAGTTTGTAAGTTAGTTGGGGGGGCACTGTAAATAAGGGAGGGAAGTAAACATGTTTTTGCAAGGGTAGTTTTGGTTGCTACAGTAAAGAATTGTTTGTTTTTATATAAGAGCCCCAGTTTTTTTTCAAAGAATTTTATTAAATAATCATTAAAATGAACAAATATTTCCATGAAATTGTAACATTTTTTTCTTTAAAGTTAAAAAAAAAAAAAACTTCCAATATATAAACCAGTGTAACTAAACTATGTACAAAGATGTTCATCATGCAAAAACAAATTTCTTAATGTAGCTGTAGGATTAATACAAATCATCTGTTTACATAAACTATTTTTCTAGAAGTTCATAGATGATATTCCATGAATTATATAATGTAGTATTCCTAGATGATCTAGATTTAATAGTTAATATTTCCAAATTACACGTTTCAAGGAGTATATTTTTTAAATTCCAAAAATGTAGGTGCTGTACTAGATTTCCAATTCTTAGTGATTGTTTTTCTAGCTATAAATAGTATAGACCAAACCAACGGGTACTTATTCTCTTTTACACAATCAGGAACAGGAGTATTAAATAAAACAATTGATTTCGATATAAAGAATTTATCAGTAAAAATTGTTTGCAACAAATTATTGACATCATCCCAAAATGTTCTTAAATATATGCAATTATAAAACATGAGACCAGTCAGCATTCAGTTCAATATTACATCTCCAACATGTTATATTCTTTTTAGAAAATATACTTATATTATGAGAAGTGATAAATGATCTATTTAAAAATCTCCATGTGAATAATTTCCATTTTAAAGAAGAAGTAGTCATACTTGCTGATTGTAAAATATTCAATTTGTCTTTCTCAGAAGGGGGATTATTATTAATTAAAGAAAAATATTTCCATTAATTATCTGAATGTGTATCTAAATCACATTTAATTGCCCTATAAATGTTTGATAACTTGTTATTAGCAGGAGATTTATGCAAAACTGATAAAATCGGTTTACTATTGTAAATGCGAATGACACTTGGGCGACAGTCGGATAGTCGAACGTATAAGGTCGTAAACAAGGATGTCGAACACAAAATAATCAATCTAGGAACAGTTTAACATGGGTTGAGGTAGGTGTTCAGTATTATTCCCTACTACAAACATCTTCCCTACCTCGACCCATGTTAAAACCGTTCCTAGATTGATTATTATGTCTTCGACATCCGTGTTTACGACCTTATACGTTCGACTATCCGACTGTCGCCCAAGTGCCGTTCGCATTTTCAATAGTAAACCGATAAAATCATATATTGTATTAGCTTGGTAATTTTTTTCCTAATTATAGGAGACATAGAATCCAATTTATTTAATACATATTGTCTAGCTTCTTGAAGCTCTAACCATAAACAAGTATCAAATTTATACTCTTCCAAGAGTAAACTATTGGATTTTATCTCATTATTTATCATCATTTGGTGCCAAAATATTAAATGCTTTTGCTGAAATATAGACATTTTTGTATAATCTGAAGAGAAAATAGATCTATGTGTGTAGGCTACAGGGAAGAGTAAAAAAAGCCAATCCTTATAGATATTATATTTAAATATATAACTTTTAAATGATTTTAAGAGAAAAACTATATACTTAGAGTTAAAACTCAGAGAAGAAAATTCAGAAATATAATCTTTTAACCTCCAAATAAATAGATTATTAATTATATTTAACTTATAGGAGTTGTTTATATTGTTGGTATTTTGTGACAATACCTCTATAAACTCTTTCCACTTAGCAGTGTATTCCACATCAATGAGATGAGAGATTGTATTGAATACTGATGAAATTGAATACATTTCTATATTTGGTAAGGCTATACCCCCATTATTCCAATTATACATATGGTATGTTAATGCAATCCTTGGCTTATTTGGTAACCACAAACATTTCTGGATCATTGAATTAATTTTTTAAATTATTTGGTAAGAAGGAGGTATAGATAAAGATTGAATTATATATAAGATTTTGGGGAGAAGGATTATCTTTATTATTAAAAGTTTATCGTCCATAGAAAAGGGTAATTTGTTCCATTTATTTATTAAATTTTTTATCTGTAATAGACTTTTATTATAATTTATTTGAATGGTATCTTTAATATTGTTAGTAATAATTATACCTAAATATGCTATTTGTTGAGAATGAGCTATATATTCATTATATTCATCAGGTATATTGTATTTTTTTAACCTGTTAAAAGAATTTGTGTTTTATTATTATTAAAAGTAAGGCCTGATTTTTTTGAAAATATTCCATGTTTTTAAAAAGTTTTTGTATAGATTCCCTTCTACTTCCAAGAGTAATCTATATGTCATCTGCAAACATTTGTATTGTAGATGATATAGGGGGGTTTAATTTGTATCCTTCAATATCTGTATCATGTCTTATTAAATGTGCCCATGGTTCCATAACTAATGAAAATAAAAGAGGGGATAAAGGACACCCTTGCTTAGTACCTTTTACTATTGGTATATTTTGAGATATACTAGTACCAATTTTAACATAAGCTTGGCTACCTTCATATAACAGAGTGATAAGATTGATAAAATTATTGGAGAAATATAATTCCTTTAATAGAGTGAACAGATATTCCCATGTAACTGAGTCGAAAGCACAATTTATATCTAAACTAACTAGGGTTAAATTTGTTTTAAGATTTTTCACCGAATCAATTAAAGTTAATATTCTTTTAATGTTATCATATGAAGTTCTCTTTATTATAAACCCCATTTGATCACTATCAGCTAATTTGGGTAAAAGTATTTTAAGCCTTTCTGCATAAATGGACATAAATATTTTATAATCAGTGTTTAATAGGGAGATGGATCTATAGGAGGAACACTTAGAAGGATCTTTGTTAGATTTTAAAATAAGAGAAATTAAAGTGTATTTCCAAGAAGGTGGAATTATGTTTTTGTCCTGAACAAGATTAAATACTTTATAAAGCAATTTTAGAGCATTTATAGGTAGTAATTTGTAAATTTCAGGAATTATGCCGTCATTATCTGGTGCTTTATTTTGCTTTAATTTGGTAATGTGAGTTTGAAGTTCTTTGAAAGATATTTGTTTATCAATAGAAATCCCTTGTTCCTCTGAAAGTCTTGTTTTAGTGTATTTACTAATAAATGTTTTTATTTCCTCTTTAGAGTTAATTTCAGTAGTTGGTTGATATTTATAAAAAACTCTCTAAATTCAGTTAATATATTATGAATTTCCTGTACCATTTTTCCTTTTTTAGGGGAGAATATTTCATTAATATGATTAAATCTATTTAAGCTTTTCATTTTTATTAGCAAGAATTTTTAAGGATTTAGGGTTAGAAGAGAAATGTATAAACTTGAATTTTTCTATATCGATCATAGTTTTATGTTTTAATATTTCTAGATATTTATTATTTAACATATTTATTTATTTTCTTTTATCTGATATATCTTTATCACCCATATTACTAAGTTTTAAAGTGTCTAATTTACATTGTATGTCTTGCAGCTCTTTATCCCAAGCTTTCTTTTTTTTGTTGTACCAATTCAATACCCTACCATATAGATATGCTTTTAGGGCATCCCATATGTAAATTTCTGATATATCATTAGTATTGTTAAATTCTAAAACATTCTGTACTTCTGTAGAAATGAAATCATTAAAATCTTTTAATTTTATAATATAAGCTGGGATCCTTTTTATATGAATATTAAAATTTGGATTGATTACCACTTCAAAAATTATAGAATTATGATCTGATAAAGGACATGGAATCACTGCTGATTTGTTTAAGGAATCTGTTAAATTATTAGAAATAAAAACTCTATCTATTCTCGAGTATGAGTTATGTCTATTTGAAAAAAGGTGTAAAACAAAGAAGTAGTATCTGCAAAATAATTTATATCTTTCAAAAAATAAGTATCTGAAAAGTCTTTTAATAATTTAGATGATGTAGATATTCTTCTCTTCCCATTAGCACTAGAGTCTTTGTAATCTAAAATACAATTGAAATCTCCTGCCAAAATAATGTTCCATTTAGAGAATAGTACAATTTGATATAGATGTTGTTTTACTGTGTTTATCCCTATCCCTGGGATGCAATATATGTTAATCAATGTGAAAATGTTACTGTTTATTTCTATGGTGACTGCACAAAACATTCCTTTATTATCCTTATACGTATCTATTATTTTAGGAAAGAGCATTATGCTGTTCCATAGGATAGCTACTCCTCTCTTTTTCTTAGTATGTTTAGAACTTTACTAAAATCTTATATGTTTTAGATTCAAGTCTAAATATATCCTTTGTTATTAAGTGAGTTTCTTGTAAAAATACTAACTGCGATTTATGTAACTTAAGATATCTAGTTAAATTCCTCCTTTTATTAGGATTATTTAAACCATTAATGTTAACTGATATACCTTTTAATGTAGTCATTGAAAATTAAATGATGTAAATATAAACATACTGATCTAAGAAATACACAATAATATATCTAATAGGAATACTATTATGATCATTAGAACAAACATAGTGTAAGATTATCATATTCTTAAAATTAAGGTTGTTTCTTACTACATAAGATGTGAACGTCTGAAAAGTTATTAGAAAATATTTATAACATAAACATGAAACAAAATAACCAACCTGAACCCCTCTGGAGTTTAAAACTCCTAACTTGAATGACATCAGTCACGCAAATCGACCTCCCATCAAAAACAGCATCCAGTCAGCACCTGCCTATATGTCTATAGTCATAACTATAAAAATAAGGCTTCTCATCAATATCATAAATCATTTTTTGTATGAAGCAAATATACAGATATAATGTTGTGTCAATTAGTAAATTGATGACAGCTACATCTTAGGAATAAAGTACAGAATTTTCTTACATTAGTTAGTAGGTTATTAAGAAGTACTATGAACTATTAGTTCACTCTTCTGTTTTAAAGTAATCACATTTGATAAGAACCTTAAGAAGAGACTATGGCATTCTTTTATTACTGAAATATGGCTAATAGTGTGATATATAGTACTGCCATAGGTGATCAGCTAAATGAAACATAGTTGTAAATGAATCACCAAAGGGCCTTCAATAACCACTAGCATTGGCAGCTAATAAATAAGATGCTAATAAAAGTGATTTTACTAACAATCAACAAGCATACTGATTGTTCTGAAAGAAATGAACACTGCATTTCCTTGCCAGAAACCAAATATAGTGATTACTCATCAAGAAGTTAAAACCAACAACATCCTACTAGTTTTCTTATAACCAAACACCCTGGTGTAGTCTCTCATAGAAGAGTGACTAATAAACCTTAAAAGTCTGCTCTTCCATTCATTGCATTAATTTGAGTTACCTCAAAGGGTCCATCACCATACTGAAAACTAGTGAACAGGTCATATTAGTTCAAAGAAGCAAGGTGTTTAAATAGCTCCTGTAAACTATATAAAAGCCTTATTTAAATATAATGAGCTTTTTATTATTCAATTATAGCTTATACTATCTTTGAATTTTAAAAAGCTATTTCATTAACAAAACAAAAGATGAAAAATTCACATTTTCTAATGATAAACAGATCTAACTACTTTTAATGCACCTGTCCTTGCAATATTATTGCTGCCTATGTGGTACATCACTATCAGCCTATTACACAAATGCATTCATAAAATAACTGTGATAATCCGTTATATACATCTATACATTTAACATTTTGTTAAATGCTTCATGAATATTTTTCTCAGCAAGTCAATAGTTTTAAAAAATGTACATGTAACACAAGTATATAAACAGCTTGTAGCATTATTAAATTTTCCAAAAATGCACAAATCATAACTAGTATTTCTCATCAAGATATTGGCACCCTTGTCATACATAAAGCAAATAGTTTGTGAGAATACTATTTGTATATAAATACATAAGGCTCAGGAATACCTATGATGATCAGAAAAAGTATTTAGGCTACATGTGTAGTATAATCCCTATTTAAGAAATTATTGCATATAATGTCTTACAGTAAGTTGAAAGTAGTAATCTAGTTATATCTTCTTTCTGTATGCTGTATGAGGAAATAAATTCAATTCAGTAGCTTCCCAGTGAGGATCAGAAGATCAAGTTACTTCCAACACCTTCATGATGACGTTTTAAGAAAGCTCCGAGCTTTCCAGCCGCGATGGATACCACATTCTCGAGCTCATCATGAAGATAAAGCTTTCAAAGTTCTGGCGGGAAATAGTAAGTAAAACATTACTTAACTACATATAAGGCAATGTCTCGAGACCCCCCTCTATACCAAGAGAGATGAGAAAGAAAAAAAACCTTGCATACACAACACAAAGCAATGACAGCTATCAAGCAAAGCTTCACCACACTATCAGCCAGACTCTCCGGTTAATCTCCGACCAAAGTACACAGGCATCAAAACATACAATTAACACAAACAACACCACACACGTCTCTACAGTGCTAGAGCACCAAACCAGAGCCTCCAAATAAACACACCAACAACTTGTAAATGACAACAAAGCCATAGCATTACTCCAGCCACACTACCACTCATATCCTGGGTCAGAAGTACCATCACTAGCACAGCAATTCTGCAACTATACATCGGGCCATCATACAAGATTCCTTTATCAAACAATTAACCATAAATCAACTAAAATACAAATACAGCAATTATAACTAAATAAAAGTTTTCCAACCACTGTAAGAACCAAAATCACGATAAACAAATACGCCCCTAATGATAAGCACCGCTACAAGACAATCGGAAGTATAGATATCCGAGATGGGAGAATCACTGCATCCATGGCAATCAAATCAACAAACATTAAGATAATTAATCTGAAACAAATAGTAGAAATGAAAAAAAAAAATATCAGCAAACGACATTTAGGCAGGTGATGATTGGATGCTGTTTTTGATGGGAGGTCAATTCGCGTGACTGATGTCATTCGAGTTAGGAGTTTTAAACTCCAGAGGGGTTCAGGTTGGTTATTTTGTTTCATGTTTATGTTATAAATATTTTCTAATAACTTTTCAGACGTTCACATCTTATGTAGTAAGAAACAACTTAATTTTAAGAATATGATAATCTTACACTATGTTTGTTCTAATGATCATAATAGTATTCCTATTAGATATATTATTGTGTATTTCTTAGATCAGTATGTTTATATTTACATCATTTAATTTTCAATGACTACATTAAAAGGTATATCAGTTAACATTAATGGTTTAAATAATCCTAATAAAAGGAGGAATTTAACTAGATATCTTAAGTTACATAAATCACAGTTAGTATTTTTACAAGAAACTCACTTAATAACAGAGGATATATTTAGACTTGAATCTAAAACATATAAGATTTTAGTAAGTTCTAAACAAAACAAAACAAAATAGACAACTATTTACTTAACCAATTTACATTATAGTAAATATAATACCAAAAGCTCACCTGGATGTCCGGTTTCATTTCCCCAACTGAGTGAATCAAGTGCAAATATGTCCTTGTTATGATTCATGTTTTGATTTTTTTTTTTAGGGTCAAATGTTTTCCAAGTGTTGTTCTCAGCATTTCTTTTAAGACTGGGACTGGCCCACTCCATTTCATCTACTTTTTCCAGTATGTTATTAGATTTTTGTGTTTGGAACCTGACTAACTTATATATCACAAATCTACCTAGTCCCATACCACCTTAATCCAATTCCCTTACGCAGATCATTAAAATCTCTTGACCCCACAATGTAAGCTGATTATTCTTGATCTAGTCTATATTCACTTAGTAATTGCCATATAACTACTATGTATAACCTGCTGTTGTTCTTTTGTCTTATATAAAATCTATGTTATTCCTATTTTTTATCCTCTAAATGTAACATCTATTCTCATTATGTAACATGTATTCTCAACGTGTATTGCCATTATGTTGGAGCTTTTCTCCCCGGGCCTCTACTGAAAAAGGATATGTATCCAGCTAGACTAGCCCGGTTAACAAATGTAAAATAAATAAATAAAATAAATAAATTTTATATAAGCTATTGCATTGTCTAGGTCATCAAAAATTTGAAAGCCATCTTGATAAAATATTTTCAGTCTTGCAGGAAAAAGCAAATGGGTTTTTATTTTATTCCTTTTTAGTTCTCTGGCTAAAGGGAAGAAAATTTTCCTTTTTGATAATACTGAAGAAGAATAGTCATTATCAAAGCGTATAATATTGTCCTTCAGTTTGATTGGGGATTTTGCCCATGCAGTCTTAAGTACCATTTCCTTATCATGGGCTGATAGGAACTTTACAATAACAGATTTAGTATAATTACTCTTGGTGTTTTTAGATGTCACCATTGATCTTTGGGCTCTTTCTATACCATATGAAAGAACCTCTGGCACTTCAAGTACTTCAGGCAACCAGGAAGATAAAAATGTTTCCATATTATTTCCCTCTATGTTATCCGGTAAGCCAAAAATTCTCACATTATTCCTACGGGACCTGTTCTCAAGGTCATCAACCTTTGTCTGAAGAAGAGAATTTTGGTTTAACAGGAACTCAACATTATGCTCACTCTCCTGAAGTCTGTTATCCATATCACTTAATGCAGTTTCCATTCCTGAAATCTACTTCCTCTGTTGCAATAAATCTTCATGTAGAATGTCCATTTGCTGAGAACACTTTTCTTTGAAATTGTCAGTTTTTATATCCATTTTGTCTATCTAGACACTTAGTTCCTGAATAGTAGTTAGTAATGACTGTAGTTCTTTTTTATAGTTGTCTCTTGATGAGAAGATTTAGTGAAGCTCATCCTGTTCTTTTACTGTAGTACTTCCAAGTGTAACTTTGACCGGAAAACTTAAAATCTACTTGAAATTTTTTATATACTACCCTAATATATATTTTAAAAAATTAATTAAAATAAAAAAACTATTATTAGGGAAGTTTATATCAATATTTCCTGTCAATAAAGTTCTGTAAAGGCAGAGCTGATAAGAAAAGCTGCTATTCTGTGCTCATCTTGGCCACGCCCCCAAGAGCCCCAGTTTTTGATAAGTCTTTTTTACATTTTGTTGTATATGGGGGGTTGAATGAAAGTTTATTGCCAGTGATAACTCCTAGAAGTTGGGTTTCCTGCACTATTTCTATGACAGTACTATCAGATGCAAGGATTTTGAAATGATCAGTGACAAGGGAGGTGTTTTGGGGGAGAAAGAGTACTAGTTTAGTCTTCTTTGGATTAAGAAAGAGATGGGCATTTCTTAGCCAGGATTCAACCAAAGTAAAGGACTGTAGAATTTTTGAAAGTAGTTCTGGTAGTGATTGAGCGGTACAGATTATGGTGGAATCATCAGCATATTGAAGGAGGGATCCAGGGTGAGAGGCAGTGTGAAGGTTGTTTGTGAAAATGTTGAAGAGTAGGGGTCCTAGGATGGAGCCTTGGGGGACGCCACTAGGGTTATGCAGAAAGGGTGAGCATTCATTGGACCATTTGACTACTTGTTTACGATCCTTGAGGTAGCTCTGAAACCATTGTACTCTCTTATATCAGAAGCTTAAGTTAGACAGTGTGTTCAATAGTAAGGGGTGATACACTGTGTCAAAGGCCTTGGAGACAGCATGAAAAACTGAGGTTGTATAGCATTCTGCATCTCTGGCCTTGTTCAAGGTGTCACCAAAATATCACCCTTAATCTACAAAATTACTTATATTGATCAGATTACCTATACTATAATACCACAGCAAAACAGTCCCAATATCTCACTGAAATATAAAGCAGTCGTAGTAAAACTCAGCAAGACCATATCACAAATCACCTCAGAATTAACCCTTAGTGGAAATATCCATTCAAACCCTGGCCCCAACACCAACCCATTCCAACAAATACCCCAATATGGCAGCCATAGTTTACTACACCTCTCTCATAAAGGATCTGACCTCCTATTATTAAATTTGAACATTAAAAGTATCATTAACAAAAGCCAAGAACTTCACACCACTTCCACCCACTACTTTCCTGACATTGCTGTGTTTACTGAAATCTGTTTAAAATCAGAAATTAGCAATAATGAAATTCTACCTCCAGGTTAAGTCTGTGTAGGGTAGGTAGGAAGGGCAAAAAAGGAGGGGAAATAGCCATTCTATTTAAAAGCAACCTTATTCTAGAGATCCTACAACAAAAATACTCCTGACTTTGATAATGCAGAAGTAATCTTTACAGAACTTAAGATCAACTTCAAAAAAAATTTAAACATAGTTGGACCCTATATACCTCCAGGTAACAATATATCTACCCTAGAACACATTCTCTATTGGATCTCAAATTCTCTTCCCCAGGAAACAATTATTATGAGAGACTTCAACATAGACTGGAATACTGGTATCTTACAAAACCCTTCAAATCACATAACCCTCCATGGCTTTACCCAAATTATACAAGCCCCCACTAGAACTGATAAAACATCAAATAGGCAATCCATCCTTGACTGGATATTAACAAACAGACCTTCTCTGTCTTTACAAGCTGGGTGTCTTACAGACAGTCTCAGTGATTATCTTCCAATTTTTTTACTTAGGTAGATAATAAATCCAGCAAAACTCACTAGCTATTGTAAAATTAGGAACAAAAAAAAACTTTACCACTCATAATTTCATATCCACCCTTAAACTCTGTAATTGGGTACCACTGAAACATCTCCCCCTGGAATAAGCTATAGAATACTTCAACTTAACTTTCCTGAACATTCTGAATAGACTAGCTCCCCATGAACAATAACACAATAAGAATAAAAGCTAACTATACTCCATGGTTAACAAAAGAAACCAGATCACTATTAAAAGAGACAGATAAAGCTTGTAATCTGTGGGAAAAAAGGCAAACACAATCAAGGATATCAAGAGCTTTTAAATAAAGCTAACAAACAAATCAAACAGGTCAAGATCACTACCAAGATATTCAAATTAAACAACAACCGTCGGACATTTTGGTCTGCTATTAATAAAACACTACAGCCTGGGAACACCAGTACCCTCACCCCTATAACCACTAACAACTCAGGCTCTACAGCTATGCAGTTTAATCAATATTTCACAGAGTCCATACTATCACTCACAAATAACTGTTCCACCACTTCTACAGAAATCCCCACAGCAAGTCCAGATAACATCCAACCTGTACAAACAGACACTATAAAAAATACTGAAAGAAGTCAAACCAACAACCCTAGCAGCTGATAACCTACTAGCTGAATATCTCAAACTGGCTGCTGATGCCATCTGCTACCGAGGTTCTGTCTTAATAAATCAATCCATCTTTGAACAAAAGGTACCAGCAATCTTCCATTTCTTATCTCCTCTTTCATAATGATGTCATACCATACTATCTATGCATATACTGATATTTTATTATATTTTTGTAACCACAATCTATGTAAATACTGTTATACCTAACAGACTTGTATCAACTTTAGCAAATTTATAGCACTCTGTATGTTTCACTTCTGTACATGATGCCTGCCTACTCTGTACATGATTTCTCTGTCCTGTGTAACTGCTTACTACTGCCTTATGTCACTTTCCCTTCATTTTTTGTATGGCTTTGTACTTATCTTTTTGTTTCATAGTTTCATAGTTTCATAGTATAGTACTAGGCTATCTGCCCTGGGGCATTTGTAAGCCTAGCCATAGTGATGTGGCTTTTGCCACCCCATGAAATGGTACAAAAATGTACAGAATAAATCTAGAATACTGTGCCTCTGTCTAGTAGTGACACAATGAAGGTCCCCTTATATAATAGAATTAGTTTACTGTGCCCCTGTCTAGCAGTGACACAGATGTGACCCCTGGGGTAAACTTACAATCTCCCATCCACTCATCAAGATTTCTCTTGAAGAGAGTCAGTGAGGGGCTCTGCCTAATATGAACTGGGATCCTGTTCCAAAGCATGGGAAGCCTCTGGGTTATGAATCTATCCCTCCAGCATGTCCTATTCATACTTGTGCCGAGGTTTAAGTCTTTAGCTCTCGTGGTCCTGATGGATTTGGATTTTTTGAGGTGGAGCATGTCCATCAGATCCTGATTGGACATGGCCTTGTACGTCAGGCAGAGATCACCTCTGAGCAGGTGGTATGCTACTGAATAGAGCTGAAGTTTCTTTAGTCTGGCAGAATAAGACATATGTTGGAGACCCTTGATCCTTTTGGTGAGGTACTTTTGTGGTCTCTCCAGCTGTTGCAAATGCCGGGTGAGGTACATACCAAATGGGGCATTGTACTCAATCATGGGTCTGATGAGGGAGGAATATAGGGGTACAATGACATCCTTGGATCTGGATGTGAATCCCTTCATGATGAGGTGTGCAAGGTAGAATGTTTTTCTAACCACTTTGGCAATGTGGGTGTCAAATGAGAGGTCGCTGTCTACTTGGGTCCCTAGGTCTCTGATTACTTTTTCTGTACTCAGTGGGTTGCTGTCTATGTGATAATTTGTGGGTACTTTGTTTTTTCCAAAAGGGATGACTATATATTTTTTGGCATTTAGTTTAAGGCCGTGACTACGGCACCAGTTGTCCGTTCAGTGAGGCCTTTTGTAGGATGTGTGTGTCTGCTGGTGTATCGACTATGGCGCCTAGTTTGCAGTCATCTGCGAACTTTGTCAGCCACAGCCCTCCCATGTTTGCTTTAACATCTGAGAAATAAATGCTGAACAAGAGGGGTCCCAGGACAGATCCCTGTGGGACACCACTTGTGACTGGCTTTGAGTCTGACATTGCTCCAGCGATTTTAACTTTATGGGTTCTGTCCTTTAGCCAGTTTGCAACCCATCTAGTGACATAAGGGTTTACTTTTAAGCTGTTTAGCTTATCTATGATGCCTGAGTGGGGTATTGTGTCAAAGGCCTTAGCCAAGTCCAGGTATGCTGTATGGACTGCTTTGCCCTCATCAATGGCTCTAGTGACTGTTTCGAAAAAGTCAACCAGGTTTAAAAGGCAGGATCTGCCCTTTACAAAGCCGAACTGGGTGGGGTCAAGTGTCTGTAGGTCCCCTATGTCTCTGTTTATGAGTTCCATAATGATTCTTTCCATAGCTTTGCAGACCAGGCCAGTTAAGCTTATGGGGCGGTAGTTTCCAGGGTCTGTTGAGGCACCCCCCTTGTGGAGTGGGACCACTGTTGCTGTACGCCAGTGTTCAGGTACATATCCCAAAGTAAGGCTAAGGTTAAATAGCATTTTTATGTGTGGGTTTAGCTCCTCTTGGATTTCACGTAACACGCACCCCGGGATACCGTCAGGTCCCATTGATGCTGTGTTTTTTGCTTTGTTTAGGGTGGTTCTTACTTGGACATCTGAGATGACAGGGAGATTACATTCAGCTGGGATAAGTATTTCTTCTTTTGGGGGTGAAGGAGGGGAGAAATTTGCACTGAACCTGTCAGCCAGAATGTTAGCAATATCTGTGGGTTCAGTGTATTTTTTGTTGTTGTGAACCAACTCTGAGCATATCTGAGGGTTTCCGCCCAGGTTTGTAACATAGCTGAAGAAGGCTTTGTGGTTATCTTTAGTGTCCTTAGCGATTTTTCTCTCAAAGTTTGCCTTGGATGTTTTTATGAGAGAACGTAGTTTTCTGCTAATGATGATCAGAGATGTCTTCCCTTCATGGGATTTCGCTCTGACATGCAGTAGCTTCCTTCTTTTGTTATACAATTTGTTTATGGCTGAGGTCCACCAGACAGGGCGCTTACATTTGGTGGAGAGGGACTTGGATTTGTTTGGGATTGCATGATCCATGCATTCTTGGAGATGTCCATAGAAAGCATTTGTGAAGAATTCGGCATTGTGGGATGTGGTATCCACTGGCACAGTGGGCTTAAAGGATACCATCTCAGTCTTGAGAAGAGTGAAGTCTGCTTTTGAGAAGTTTTTCACTGTGGTCTTTTGTGCTGGGGGTGGAGGTGGGATATGTATATCCAGAGTGATTAGTTTGTGGTCAGATCTCACTAGTGAGGGGTATACTTCTGGTGTGGAGCATTTTGTCCCCATGTTTGTGATGATCAGGTCTAGTATATTATCTCCCCTAGTGGGAGAGGTGACTAGTTGTTCCAGTGCATTTGAATTTATGAATTCCAGGAACCTTTGGGCTAGGGTATTAGGGCTAGAATAATGTACCCAATCTATGTTTGGGTAGTTGAAGTCTCCCAGTATGATGGTATTTTGTGATACATTCATATCCTCCAATGTCTACCATGGAGCTTTTCTCATTGGGTCTCCATTGAAAAGCTTCTGGTCCAGCTGGACCAACCTGGTTAACAAATGTTAAATAAATAAATCTGGAAAATCTTGGACATCATTCCACTACACAAAGGGGGTAGTTATTAGAACTGTCCAATTACAGGCCAACAGCTATATTGTTACCTCTGTCTAAACTTCTAGAAAGATGCTTCCACTCACAAATTATGCAGTATCTCCTTGACAACAACCTGCTATCAAAACCCAATAGTCCAATAAGCATATGATTCTACATTAATATGCATTGCATCATCACTCCAACAGCTACAACAACTAATGCAGCTGCCCTTCCCTGCAGTTGAAACATGCTTTCTGAAGCTCAACTTATTCTAAACCCCGACAAGACCAAGCTCATGATATTCCAACCCACTAGAGCTATATATCTCCTATCTTCATTTAAGATCACATTTAAAAACCAAGACCACATCTCTCCTGTTTCCCAGACTAAACTTCTGGGAGTTGTTATTGATAATGCTATGATATTCAACCTACACATAGCCCAGACAGTCAAGAAAATAAATAAAAAAACTGGTACTCATTACAGAAATAGGCAATACCTAACCAATAGCACCAAGGCCACCATTGCAAGAACACATCTGATCTCTGCACTCCTATATGCCTCACTCATTCTGACAAAGCTAAAAAAAAATCAGACCTAGCAAAATTAGATACCTGCTGTAATAAGATCGCAAAGTTTTCAACAGACTCCAACTTTAGAACACACCATTGCCTTGCACTCAAACAACTTAACTGGCTAGAACTACCTCAGCTCTTAGCTTGCAACCAACTTACTTTGGCCCATACACTTCTAAATCAACCTGAAAAAACTCTGCTTTGCAAAACCTTCTACTGCCCTACACAAGTACCCAGTCTTTACACTGAAATAATAAATCCTTCTTAAAAGTTACCAAATCCAGTAATGCCACTGGAGATTGCCTGTATTCAATATGGATAACCAAAATCTGGAACACATTGCTGACAGATGTACGGACAACTACAAATGCTCTGCAGTTTAAAAAAGACTTAAATCCCATTTACTGAATACATAGCTATACTTATGCACCAATCCTCAATAAAGAATAGCTGTGCAAACACTTAACCATAACATGAATAGAAGGAAATCTTATGAGTGCCTTCTTGCAACCCCCCCCCCACTATTTAACTCCTCTCTCGTGTTCATAGGTTCATAGGTTCATAGGTTGGTATTAGGCTATCGGCCCTAGGGCCTATGCAAGCCTAGCCATAACAATTCCCTGGATATTTCTTCCCACAATATTTACTTCTCCAGCCCCCTGTCTAGCAGGGCGACTGACATGATCCCTGAGGTGAATTTCCTCTCTCCCATTCAATCATCAAGGTTCCTTTTGAAGAGGGCCAATAAGGTGCTCTGCTTGATATGTATGGGCAGTCTATTCCAGAGAATGGGGAGTCTCTGGGTCAGGAACCTATCCCTCCAGCATGTTTTGTTCATTGTGATGACAAGGTTTAGATCCCTGGAGCGTGTGCCTCTGAGGGATTGGGATTTCTTTAAGTGGAGCATGTCCAACAGCTCAGGGTTTGACATGGCCTTGTATGTTAAGCAGAGATCGCCTCTGAGTAGATGATATGCCACAGAGTATAGCTGAAGTTTTTTTAGACGGTCAGTATATGGCATCTGCTTTAGGCCTGTGATTCTTTTAGTGAGGTATTTCTGTGGCCTTTCCAGCTGTTGCAGATGTCTTGTGAGGTACATACCAAATGGGGCATTATACTCTATAATGGGTCTAATGAGGGATGAGTACAGTGGGACAATGACCTCCTTTTTTCTGGATGAAAAGCCCTTAGTGATGAGGTGTGCCACATAGAAGGATTTCCTGACTGTTGTGGCAATGTGGTTATCGAAAGTGAGACCACTGTCCACCTGTGTCCCTAAGTCTCTCATCACACTTTCGATGTTTAGTGTCCTGCCACCTATGTGGTAATTCATGGGTACATGTTTTTTCCAAAGGGGATAACTATACATTTCTTGGCATTAAGCTTGAGCCCATGGCTCTGGCACCAGGCATCTGTTTCTGTAAGACCCTTTTCTAGAATATCCACATCATTTGGGGATTCAATAATGGCTCCCAATTTGCAGTCATCTGCAAACTTTGTTAGCCAGAGTCCCTTAGTGTTGGCCTGTACTTCAGAGACGTAGATGCCAAACAAGAGTGGTCCCAGGACTGAACCCTGAGGTACTCCACTTGTCACTTGTCTGGAGCTGGATTTGGAGTCAGCTACTTTTACTGTCTGGGTTCTGTCAGTAAGCCAGTTAGCAACCCATCGAGTGACGTAGGGATTTATGCCCAGCTTAGTAAGTTTATCTATGATTCCAGAGTGGGGGATGGTGTCAAAGGCCTTGGCGAGGTCCAGATAGGCTGTGTGGAACCCCTTACTCTCGTCCACAGCTCTGGAGACTGATTCAAAGAAGTCAATCAGGTTCAGGAGACAAGATCGGCCCTTCAAAAACCCAAACTGGGTGGGGTCCAGTGTTTGAAGGTTGCCAATGTCTTTGTTTATAAGTTCCATGATAATGCATTCCATGTCCTTGCAAATCAGGCTTGTCAGACTGATGGGACGGTAGTTCCCAGTATCCAAGGTGGATCCTCCCTTGTGGAGCGGGATAACTGTAGCTGTGCACCACTCAGTGGGCACGAAGCCTGAGGTGAGGCTATGATTAAACATGACACTTAGGTGAGGTGCCAGTTCATTTTGTAGTTCATGTAGTACACAGCCTGGGATGTCATTTGGTCCCATGGATGCTGTATTCTTAGCTGTGGAGAGTGTGGTTTCTACCTGTGTGGCCATGATTATCGGAATTTGGCAATCTTTTGGTATTGAGATGGGCCCTTTAGTGGGTGAGAGTGTGGTGAAGTTGGCACTAAATCGATCTGCCAGGATATTGGCAATATCCTTGGGATCAGTATATTTAATGCCATCCTGTTGTAACTCAGAACAGATCTGAGCATTGCCATTTAGATTCTTGACATAACTATAGAATGCCTTGTGGTTGTCTTTCTTATTCTCCTTATCATCTCCCCCCATCCTTTCCTTCGGAATAATCTATGCCCCCAAAACATTCTGTGACTTTTCCCAGTTAGTAACTGGACTATTATTATCTCTTTACTATTATCTCTCCCTGATAATATAGTATTATTTACCTGTGTTATCTCTCCATGGTTATGCACATGCATAACGTTTTATGGTAGATAGAAATATTAGTATCTAGTATTATTAGAAATGTGTATTAATCTTAGTCTATATATGTAAAGTTGATGTACTAAGAACTCACTGTATGTATTATTTTGTATCCATTTGTTACTTCTTTTGTGTAATGTTTTGAATTTTTTTACAATTCTTCTGTTCTAAATGTGGAGCTTTTCTCCCTGGGCCTCCACTGAAAAAGGACATGTGTCAAGTAAGACTTTCCTGGAAAACAAATATAAAATAAATAAAATAATAAATAGTGTCTCATTCTGAACCCATCATCTCACATTCCTTCTTAGTTCTGTGTCCCTTCACACCTGCACATGCAAATAGTAGGGTTAGTGCCTCTCAGGTCCTACTGTCTTACATTCCTTACACTTCTGTGTTCCATCACAGCTGCACACACAAACAGTAAAGTTAGTGCCTCTCTCAGGTCCCACTGTCTTACATTCCTTACACTTCTGTGCTCCATCACACCTGCACACACAAACAGTAAGGTTAGTGCCTCTCTCAGGTCCCACTGTCTTACATTCCTTACACTTCTGTGCTCCATCACAGCTGCACACACAAACAGTAAGGTTAGTGCCTCTCGCAGGTTCCACTGTCTTACATTCCTTACACTTCTGTGCTCCATCACAGCTGCACACACAAACAGTAAGGTTAGTGTCTCTCTCAGATCCCACTGTCTTGCATTCCTTACAATTCAGTGCTCCATCACAGCTGCACACACAAACAGTAAGGTTAGTGCCTCTATTAGGTCCCACTGTCTTACATTCCTTACACTTTACACACAAACAAAGGGTTAGTGCCTCTATTAGGTCCCACTGTCTTACATGTGCTCCATCACAGCTGTACACACAAACAGTAAGGTTAGTGCCTCTCGCAGGTCCCACTGTCTTACATTCCTTACACTTCTGTGCCCCATCACAGCTGTACACACAAAGAGTAAGGTTAGTGCCTCTCGCAGGTCCCACTGTCTTACATTCCTTACACTTCTGTGCTCCATCACAGCTGCACACACAAACAGTAAGGTTAGTGCCTCTATCAGGTCCCACTGTCTTACATTCCTTACACTTCTGTGCTCCATCACAGCTGTACACACAAACAGTAAGGTTAGTGACTCTCGCAGGTCCCACTGTCTTACAATCCTTACACTTCTGTGCTCCATCACAGCTGTACACACAAACAGTAAGGTTAGTGCCTCTCGCAGGTCCCACTGTCTTACATTCCTTACACTTCTGTGCTCCATCACAGCTGCACACACAAGCAGTAAGGTTAGTGCCTCTCTCAGGTCCCACTGTCTTACATTCCTTACACTTCTATGCTCCATCACAGCTGCACACACAAACAGTAAGGTTAGTGTCTCTCTCAGGTCCCACTGTCTTACATTCCTTACACTTCTGTGCTCCATGACAACTGTACACACAAACAGTAAGGTTAATGCCTCTCTCAGGTCCCACTGTCTTACATTCCTTATACTTCTGTGCTCCATCACAGCTGCACACACAAACAGTAAGGTTAGTGCCTCTCTCAGGTCCCACTGTCTTACATTCCTTACACTTCTGTGCTCCATCACAGCTGCACACACAAACAGTAAGGTTAGTGCCTCTCTCAGGTCCCACTGTCTTACATTCCTTACACTTCTGTGCTCCATCACAGATGTACACACAAACAGTAAGGTTAGTGCCTCTCGCAGGTCCCACTGTCTTACATTCCTTACACTTCTGTGCTCCATCACAGCTGCACACACAAACAGTAAGGTTAGTGCCTCTCTCAGGTCCCACTGTCTTACATTCCTTACACTTCTGTGCTCCATCACAGCTGCACACACAAACAGTAAGGTTAGTGCCTCTCTCAGGTCCCACTGTCTTACATTCCTTACACTTCTGTGCTCCATCACAGCTGTACACACAAACAGTAAGGTTAGTGCCTCTCTCAGGTCCCACTGTCTTACATTCCTTACACTTCTGTGCTCCATCACAGCTGCACACACAAACAGTAAGGTTAGTGCCTCTCTCAGGTCCCACTGTCTTACATTCCTTACACTTCTGTGCTCCATCACAGCTGCACACACAAACAGTAAGGTTAGTGCCTCTCTCAGGTCCCACTGTCTTACATTCCTTACACTTCTATGCTCCATCACAGCTGCACACACAAACAGTAAGGTTAGTGTCTCTCTCAGGTCCCACTGTCTTACATTCCTTACACTTCTGTGCTCCATCACAGCTGCACACACAAACAGTAAGGTTAGTGCCTCTCTCAGGTCCCACTGTCTTACATTCCTTATACTTCTGTGCTCCATCACAGCTGTACACACAAACAGTAAGGTTAGTGACTCTCGCAGGTCCCACTGTCTTACATTCCTTAAACTTCTGTGCTCCATCACAGCTGTACACACAAACAGTAAGGTTAGTGCCTCTCGCAGGTCCCACTGTCTTACATTCCTTACACTTCTGTGCTCCATCACAGCTGCACACACAAACAGTAAGGTTAGTGCCTCTCTCAGGTCCCACTGTCTTACATTCCTTACACTTCTATGCTCCATCACAGCTGCACACACAAACTGTAAGGTTAGTGTCTCTCTCAGGTCCCACTGTCTTACATTCCTTACACTTCTGTGCTCCATGACAACTGTACACACAAACAGTAAGGTTAATGCCTCTCTCAGGTCCGACTGTCTTACATTCCTTATACTTCTGTGCTCCATCACAGCTGCACACACAAACAGTAAGGTTAGTGCCTCTCGCAGGTCCCACTGTCTCACATTCCTTATACTTCTGTGCTCCATCACAGCTGCACACACAAACAGTAAGGTTAGTGCCTCTCTCAGGTCCCACTGTCTTACATTCCTTACACTTCTGTGCTCCATCACAGCTGCACACACAAACAGTAAGGTTAGTGCCTCTCTCAGGTCCCACTGTCTTACATTCCTTACACTTCTATGCTCCATCACAGCTGCACACACAAACAGTAAGGTTAGTGTCTCTCTCAGGTCCCACTGTCTTACATTTGTTACACTTCTGTGCTCCATCACAGCTGCACACACAAACAGTAAGGTTAGCGTCTCTCTCAGGTCCCACTGTCTTACATTCCTTACACTTCAGTGCTCCATCACAGCTGCACACACAAACAGTAAGGTTAATGCCTCTCTCAGGTTCCACTGTCTTACATTCCTTACACTTCTGTGCTCCATCACAGCTGTACACACAAACAGTAAGGTTAGTGCCTCTCTCTGGTCCCACTGTCTTACATTCCTTATACTTCTGTGCTCCATCACAGCTGCACACACAAACAGTAAGGTTAGTGCCTCTCGCAGGTCCCACTGTCTTACATTCCTTACACTTCTGTGCTCCATCACAGCTGCACACACAAACAGTAAGGTTAGTGCCTCTCTCAGGTCCCACTGTCTTACATTCCTTACACTTCTGTGCTCCATCACAGCTGCACACACAAACAGTAAGGTTAGTGCCTCTCTCAGGTCCCACTGTCTTACATTCCTTACACTTCTGTGCTCCATCACAGCTGCACACACAAACAGTAAGGTTAGTGCCTCTCTCAGGTCCCACTGTCTTACATTCCTTACACTTCTGTGCTCCATCACAGCTGCACACACAAACAGTAAGGTTAGTGCCTCTCTCAGGTCCCACTGTCTTACATTCCTTACACTTTTGTGCTCCATCACAGCTGCACACACAAACAGTAAGGTTAGTGCCTCTCTCAGGTCCCACTGTCTTACATTCCTTACACTTCTGTGCTCCATCACAGCTGCACACACAAACAGTAAGGTTAGTGCCTCTCTCAGGTCCCACTGTCTTACATTCCTTACACTTCTGTGCTCCATCACAGCTGCACACACAAACAGTAAGGTTAGTGCCTCTCTCAGGTCCCACTGTCTTACATTCCTTACACTTCTGTGCTCTGTCACAGCTGCACACACAAACAGTAAGATTAGTGCCTCTCTCAGGTCCCACTGTCTTACATTCCTTACACTTCTGTGCTCCATCACAGCTGCACACACAAACAGTAAGGTTAGTGCCTCTCTCAGGTCCCACTGTCTTACATTCCTTACACTTCTGTGCTCCATCACAGCTGCACACACAAACAGTAAGGTTAGTGCCTCTCTCAGGTCCCACTGTCTTACATTCCTTACACTTCTGTGCTCCATCACAGCTGCACACACAAACAGTAAGGTTAGTGCCTCTCTCAGGTCCCACTGTCTTACATTCCTTACACTTCTGTGCTCCATCACAGCTGCACACACAAACAGTAAGGTTAGTGCCTCTCTCAGGTCCCACTGTCTTACATTCCTTACACTTCTGTGCTCCATCACAGCTGCACACACAAACAGTAAGGTTAGTGTCTCTCTCAAGTTCCACTGTCTTACATTCCTTACACTTCTGTGCTCCATCACAGCTGCACACACAAACAGTAAGGTTAGTGTCTCTCTCAGGTCCCACTGTCTTACATTCCTTACACTTCTGTGCTCCATCACAGCTGCACACACAAACAGTAAGGTTAGTGTCTCTCTCAGGTTCCACTGTCTTACATTTCTTATACTTCTGTGCTCCATCACAGCTGCACACACAAACAGTAGGGTTAGTGTCACTCTCTCTCAAGTCTCATTGTCTTACATTCCTCCACAGTTCTGTCCTCCTTCACAGCTGTATTCATAAACAGTAGGATTAGTGCCTCACTCAGGGCCCATCACCTCATATTCCTTCACAGCTGCACACACAAAGAGTAGAACTAGTACCTCTCTCAGGGCTCATTACCTAACACTCCTTCTCAGTTCTGCACCCCTTCATAGCTCTACTTGCAAAGTCTAAGATTAGTGTGTCTTTCTCAGGGCCCATCACCTGACATTCCTTCACAGATGCACATACAAACAGTAGGGTTAGTGCCTCTGTCAACACTCATCACCTCATATTCCTTCACAGTTCTGTGCTCCTTCATAGCTGTACATGCAATGTCTAGGATTAGTGTGTCTCTCTCAGGGCCCATCATTTTACATTCCTTCACAGCTGCACATACAAAGAGCAGGGTTAGTGCCTCTCTCAGGTCCTATCATCTCACATTCTGTCACAGCTGCACATAAAAGAGTTGGTATACTCCCTCTCTCAGGTCCCATAATCTCACATTTCTTCGCAGTTCTGTGTTCCTTCAGAGCTGCACATACAAACATACAAATGGCAGGGTTAATGTCTCTCTCAGGGCCCCTGATATTGCATTCCTTCACAGCTGCACATACACAGAGTAGGGTTAATGTCTCCCCCAGGGGTCATTGTCTCACGTTCCTTCACAGTTCTCTGCTCCTTCACAGGTGCACATGCAAAACCTAGGATTACTGTCTGTCTCAGGGCCCATGATTTCAGATTCCTTCACAGCTGTGCATACAAAAAGTAGGGCTAGTGCCTCACTCAGGTCACATCATCTCTTATTTCTTCACAGCTTCACATATAAACAGTTGGTTTAGTGCCTCTTTCAGGGGCCATCTTCTCACATGCCTTCACAGCTGTACATACAAACAATAGGGTCTGAATGAGGAGAGGGGGGTCCAAATGCAGAGATGATAAGTCAGCAAGCAAAGGAGAGGAGTATTGTTGGAATTTAATTCATGCTCAAGTCTTGGTGAGTATCTTCATGAGGTGGACCGTGTTGCTCACAAAATCTCAACAAGACGACTTTGATTTAAAGAATGTATTTTATATAGCATATATCATGGACAGAAGTAGGTTAAAAATAAAAAAAAAGATAGTTGGGTGCACAAGACCCAGAATAAAAAGGTCCCCAATTCTGGTAGGTGCACTGGTGCCAGGACTGAAGGAATGACAGTATAGAATCCTCAAAATGTGGAAATATTCCTACAATGGGGCCAAGCCTGGGGAGGTGGATGACTCCCCTGTTGTAGAAGGAAGTAGCAGTCCAGAGAAATTACAAAAACTGATAGGCCAAAGAAAAGCCATAAAGATGATAGAGTGGACTATTGAGGATAAGAAAGAAATTATGTATTGTTACTATTATGCAAAAAAAACAGAATTTACGTACATTAGATATACAAAAAGATCAAGAGAGAAATTAGAGGAAAGAAAAATACTTCCGCAAGAAAAACTGTCAGAAGCTTCCAGTAAAAATGCATGTTCATTAATACAATAGATTTGGGAAAAACATTATATAGACCAAGAAACTTTGATCTGTTTGGAAAAAGAAGCAAGTGAGGAAGTGCAAATATATAAACAACAAAACCTAGATATTTTTTGAAAAGTATAAAAAAGAAATATGGACATGAGAAAGAGAGATTTGATATGGTGCAATATTTATGCAAAGTCGAAAGCCAAATTAATACAAAAATGCAGCCACAAAGATATTTGAAGACAAATACAAGCAAAGGCATCCAGGTATTGAAAACTTCACAAAAAGTTAATATTACAAAGAGGGAATGTAGAAAAGAAGACCAGTAAAGCAGAAGTTAAAAAAAATAGAAGTTCAAGTTATGGACTGCCTGCAAAGTGAAGGATTTGGTGTAGAAGGTCCAACACAGGTTACATCAGCGCATGATGGAACGAGTCCCCAAATTAAGGAGAAACAAGAAGATCATGAGACGTGAAGAAGAAATATGGACACGGGAAAGGAAAAGAGATTTAATGTGGTGTAATATTTATGTAAAGGAGAAAGCAAAACTAACCAATACAAAAAGAGCAGCACCAAAGATATCTGAAGAGAAATACAGACAAAGGAATACAGACATGGAAAACTTCACAATGCAAAAAATAAGGAGACAAAGAGGAATAGCAGAAAAGGAGATTAGTAATGGAGAAGTTAAAGAAATAGAAACTGAGGTTATGGAGAACCTGCAAAGTGAGGGATTCAGTGTATAAAATCTAACTCAGAAAGCACCACAGCAGGATAGAGCAATAGGCATCCAAATTAAGGGGAAATCAGTGGAACAGGAAGCATCTGGTCAGTTGCCATATGAAGATACTTTGGAGCCTTCCACAGAAAACCAGTATAAATGTTCACTTGAAGCTGGACAGCAAGGGAAGGGACAGGAAACTGGCAACTCTGGCACAGTCAGTGTTGAGGAGTGATAGGTTCATAGGTTCATAGGTTCATACTAGGCTATCTGCCCTAGGGCATTTATAAGCCTAGCCAGAGTGTTTGGCTTTCACCACCCATTTTAAATGAATTTTGCTATGCCCTTTTTTGAGGTTAGTATACTGTGCCTCTGTCTAACAGTGACACAAAAGTGATACCCGGGGTAAACCTACGATCTCCCATCCACACATCAAGATTCCTCTTGAAGAGAGTCAATGAAGGACTCTGCCTAACCTGGACTGGGATTTTATTCCAGAGTGAAGGGAGCCTCTGGGTTATGAATTTGTCCCTCCAGCATGTCCTATTTATTTCAGTGCTGAGGTTCAAGTCTCTCGAGCGCGTAGCTCGATGGGATTTGGATTTTCTGAGGTGCAGCATGTCCATTAATTCCGGGTTGGACATGGCTTTATACGTCAGGCACAGATCGCCTCTGAGCAGGCGTATGCCACTGAGTAGAGCTGGAGTTTCTTTAACCGGGCAGCATATGGCATCTGTTTGAGCCCTTTGATCCTCTTGGTGAGGTACTTTTGGGGTCTTTCCAGTTGCTGCAGGTGTCTGGTAAGGTATATCCCAAAACGGGCATTGTACTCAATTATGGGCCTGATGAGGGATGAGTAAAGAGGCACGATGACCTCCCCTGATCTAGATGTGAATCCCTTCATGATTAGGTGGACTATATAAAATGTTTTTCTAACCACTTTGGCCATGTGGTTTTCAAATAAGAGATTGCTATCGACTTGGGTCCCCAGGTCCCTAATTACTTCTTCCGTACTTAATGGATTACCACCTATGTGGTAATTTGTGGGCACTTTGTTTTTGCCAAAGGGGATGACTATACACTTTTTGGCGTTTAGCTTGAGGCCATGGCTCTGGCACCAGTTGTCTGTTTCTATGAGGCCCTTTTGTAGGATGCTTGTGTCGGCTGGAGAGTGGATTATGGTGCCTAGTTTTCAGTCATCTGTGAACTTGGTCAGCCACAGTCCTTCCGTGTTGGCCTGTACCTCTGAGAAATATATACCGAACGAGAGAGGTCCCAGGACTGAGCCTTGTGGGACACCACTTGTAACTGGTTTGGAGTCTGACATGGCTCCAGCAATTCTAACCATGTGGGTTCTGTCCCTGAGCTAGTTTGTAACCCATCTAGTGACATACAGGCTTATATTTAAGCTGGTGAGCTTATCTATAATGCCCGAGTGGGGTATTGTATTGAAGGCTTTTGCGAGGTCCAGGTAGGCTGTGTGGACCACCTTCCCCTCGTCAATGGCCTTGGTGACTGTTTCAAAGAAATCGACCAGGTTTAAGAGGGAGGATCTGCCCTTAACAAAGCCGAACTGGGTAGGATTCAGTGTCTGTAGGTCCCCAATATCTTTATTTATGAGGTCCATGATGATCCTTTCCATAGCTTTGCAGACCAAGCTAGTCAGGCTTATGGGGCGATAGTTTCCAGGATCCGTTGAGGCACCACCTTTGTGGAGAGGGACCACTGTTGCTGTACACCACTCTTTGGGTACATATCCTGTAGTAAGGCTGAGATTGAACAGTAGTTTTATGTTTGGGTTTAGCTCTTCTTGGAGTTCATGTAGGACAAAAAGACTAGGCAGGAAACCACTATATGTAATAAAACACTTTATATAACCAGCAAAGCTTTCGGATACAATCCTTTATCAATACTAACTACTACAAAGATATCCACTCCTTAAATACAGGTCCAAGCATGTCATATGACCTGCAGCCAAAGAATCACATGACATAATAAATTATACACAAATATGTAAAAAAAAAAAAATATATATATATATATATATATATATATATATATATATATACAGTAAACATTAATTTAATAAAAAAATTCATACATATAACTAGCATAATTTAGATCTACTCAACTTAACTAAAACCGGTTTGAGGCTAACCATACTATTAAGACCTGGTTTTGAATCACTTACAAGTTTCAGGATCCACTCATACTCTTTAATTTCCAAATGATTGTTTAATGTTCATGTAGGACGCAGCCCGGGACACCGTCTGGTCCCATTGATGCTGTGTTTTTTGCTTTGGAGAGGGTGGCTCTTACCTGAGCATCTGAGATGTCAGGGGGGCAACACTCTGCTGGGATAGATATTTGCCCTTTTAGTGGGGGGGGGGAGTTTGCGCTGAACCTGTCAGCTAGGATGTTGGCAATGTCTGTGGGTTCGGTGTATTTTTTGTCATTTTGAACTAATTCTGAGCATATCTGGGAATTCCCACCCAGGTTCCTAACATAACTAAAGAAAGCCTTGTGATTATCCTTAGTGTCCTGTGCAATTTTTCTCTCGAAGCTGGCCTTAGACGATTTTATGAGTGCCCGTAGTTTTTTGCTAATACTGATCACAGATGCCTTCCCTTTTTGGGATTTTGCTCTATCATGTAGTAGCTTCCGCCTTCTATTGTATAGTTTGTTTATGGCTGGGGTACACCAGACAGGACTCCTGCCTTTGGAGGATTAGGTCTTGGTTTTATTTGGGATTGCATGATCCATGCATTCCTGAAGGTGTTCATAGAATGCGTTTATAAAGGATTCTGCAGTCTGGGCCATATTTTCCACAGGCCCGGGGGCTTTGAAGGATTCCATCTCGGTTTTGAAGAGTGTGAAATTTGCTTTAGAGAAGTTTTTCACTGTAGTTTTCCAGGCAGGGGGTGGGGTCGGGATGTGAATATCCAGTGAGATTAGTTTATGGTCTGATCTTACCAGTGAGGGATACACTTCTGGTCTGGAGCATAGTGCCCCCATGTTGGTGATGATCAGGTCCAGTATGTTTTCCCCTCTTGTGGGAGTGGTAACAAGTTGTTCCATAGCATTTGAGTTTATACATTCTAGGAACCTTTGGGATAGGGTGTTGGAGCTAGAGTAATGCTCCTAGTCTATGTTTGGGTAGTTGAAGTCACCCAATATAATGGTGTTTGGAGAGACTTTCATATGTTCCAGTGTTCTCAGGAAGGCCGAGTGGGGTTCCAGGGTTTGGGAGGGTGGTCTGTAGCAGGCTATAAACTGGAAGGCAGTTTTACCCACTGTCAGTTGCACATGGATAGTCTCTGATGCTTCGTGCTGTGCCACCAACCTGGAGGTGTGGGTATCTTTGACGAATATTGATACTCCCCCTCCTTTTGTGGTTCGGTCCAAGTTTTGGGGCCAAAAAGTATGGTATGAGGTATAACCTGGTAGTGCTGGGGTGCTCTCGGGAGCCTTGAACCAGGTTTCTGTTACTGCACAGATATCAATGTTCTCCATGCTAAGGAGAATTTTGAGTGCATGCATCTTGAGGATTAAACTTCTGGCGTTGAGTAGCATTACTCTTAGTTTTTTATCCCTTGTGATACCTATGGAGGTGGGTTTGTCTTTTGAGCCTTGCCTAAAAAAGGCACTATGGGGGTGGCAAGAGCCTTTGCCAATATCCAAAAGCCCAGGGGTGACAGGTGCAAGCCGTCCCTAGCGAAGCATCGTGGCTTGTCGAGCATGTCATCCCAGGCTGACAGGCATTGGATCTCCTTTGAATGACACCAATACTTAAGCCAATTGTTGAAATTGATCGTCTTGTCTTCATATTGTGGCATCATTCTTGGTGAGGGTAAGATGCTACTCAAGGTCAAGGTCATACCGGCCTGGGCTACATGCTCAGAGAGCTCCTCTATGTCTCTTTTCATGTAGTCCAGGGAGGTACGTCTCAGGTCATTCACACCAGCATGGACAATGACTGAGTCATATTTGTACTTGCCTCGGAGTGACCTGAGTGCTTGTGTTATGTGGCCGATCCTAGCGCCCGACAGGCAGCTCACCGTGACCTTCTCCTTGTTCAGCCTGGTGAGTGGGACATCAGTGTACCTGACGACAGAGTCACCTATTACAAGTGTATCAGGTGTGTTGTTTAGCCTTAAGGGCCGTGACTGTTCGGCACATTGGCTTTGTGAGCTATGTGTTGCATGTGTTTTGTTTTGAGGTAGTGGTTGCTTGGGTGTCTGCTTTGGAGGTCTCTGCTGCTTAGGCAGATTTTTACTTAGAGCCTCCGAGTATGTTTTTGTGTGTTTATGTGTTTGGTTTGCTGTTGTGATAGGCCAGTGAGTTCTCATATGACAGAGCAATGGATGACACAGGATGAAAATTATGAAAATGTGCCACAGGAAGATATTATAGAACTTTTTATAGAATGTCTGCAGAAAATGGAGAACAAACAATGTGCCCTCAGTTTAGAAGAAAATAACCTAAGAGAAGAGTTGCTTAATTTAATAGAGATGGATAGGGATTTTCAGGTGAATGAAAGAAATAGACCGCAGAAAGTTAATAAAATCCCAAAAGTTAGAAGTTTGATAAAACAAATGAACACAGTAATTATGATTGTCCTTAAAAATTCATGTGATATAACAGAAGTAAACAGGATATATATTACTGTGCAGCTAAATTAATAACAGATAAAACTCTACCCCAAGAACACAGGGTAGTAATTCTAAAGACATGCATCTGGAGCATTTCTCCCCGGGCCACCACTGAAAACAGGCTCTGTGGAACCTAGTCGGACTTTCCCAGTCAACAAATGATAAATAAAATAAAATAGTAAGGGATGGGAAGGGGAGGAATCAAATACCCTCATGGAAGTATCGAATAGAGAAAACTGTAAAGCAATTAATACAAAGAAGTGTCACTGTTAGAAGAGTATAGGAGGAACAGATCAACAAAAATACTCAGACATGATAAAAGCAATGCACAGTATTATAATGGATCAGGACTTATCATGCACTATTGCAAATAATAAACTAAAAATATCACAGCTCTGTTTCTTGTGAGTCAGGCAGAAATGTTTCTCCACCCCACCACACTGTCACTGTCATGTTCTTAAATACCACTGTCTTTCTAGCTGCCTGCCTCTTATGTTAATCTGACCATGTATCTCATTTCCTCTCTGCTTTCACTGGCTTGTGTGAGTAAGTACAAAATTATCATTTTGTGAAATCACTCCCCTTCAACTATTTAAATTTATTGGCCATTCTACTGTATTCCATAGTACCGGAATACAAAAGTGATCACCCCCTTTTCAATCTATCTTGCTGTTTTAAAAATAGTGACTCTCCACTAAAACTTAACTGTTTAGACAGGTAAAACTTAAGTTACCTACTTTCACATCTAACTTCTCTAGTGCACACTGCAGTGTTTAAGATAAATCACTTTTTTTCATCTTACCTTGAAGCATCCCTGTGACTAGCATATGCTCTAATACCTGCTGGAAAGCACTAGGAAGTCTTAAACTGATACAAGCACTCAACTCTCCTTATTAATAAGGAGAAATTAATCATAGGCACTAATCAGCCTATAATTGCAAAGTACCTTGCTAAGGTAAGGGAAAACAGCTCCTGTACTTTAAAAAAAAAAAGCACCAAACCAGGCATGTCCAAGGGTCAGTTTCCGTTGATTTCTCCTGTCCACCTGGTGAATCTGGGCATACTGGAGCAATGCAGCAATTGCCTCATGTACACAGATGACCCTCTCCTCCTACCACCCAACACTACAACCTGTGAGAAATGCACTTACATAGCCAAACTGGAAGCAACGCTCTCTACACCCAAGATTGTGCCAGACAGTCAAGAGGAGAAGGTTAACACCTGCACTACACCTCAAGCAACACATAGCCCTTCAAAACCCACACCATCAACACCCACACATAGCAACACTAAACCCACACATGCAGAGGCCCTTAACTGTAACTTGCACAAGCAACAAGGACCTCCGAAGCTGAAACACAAACAAACACCAATCATAACCAGTGTCACAGCTCACAACACCAGTGTGCCACCCAGCAAGGCAAGACAACGTACCTAACACTTTAGTCATAGGTGACTCTATAGTCAGGCACACTGATGTCCTACTCACCAGGCTGAACAAGGAGAAAATTACAGTGAGCTGCCTGTCAGGTGCCAGGATCCACCACATAACTCATGCACTCAAGTCACTCCACAATAAGTACAAATATGACTCTGTCATTCTCCATGTTGGAGTGAATGACTTGAGACGTACCTCCCTGGACTACATGAAAAGAGACATGGAGGAGCTCTCGGATCATGTGGCCCAGGCAGGTATGACCCTAGCCCTGAGTAGCATCCTGCCTTTGCCCAGAATGATACCACAATATAAGGACAAAATGATTGACTTCAACAATTGGCTAAGCTTCTGGTGTCATTCAAAGGGGATCCAGTATCTGTCTGCCTGGGACGACATGATCGACAGACCATGATGCTTTGCCAGAGATGGTCTGCACCTGTCACCCCTGGGATTCAGGTTACTGGCTAAGGCTCTTGCCATGCCTATAGTGCCTTTTTAGGCAAAGTTCAAAGGACAAAACCACCACCGTAACAGGTACAAGCATGCAAAATCTGAAGGTAATGCTACTCAATGCTAGAAGTCTAAACCTCAAAATGCACACTCTCGATGCACTCTTAAAAATGGAGAACATAGATATCTGTGCAGTAACTGAGACCTGGTTCAAGGCTCCAGAGAGCACCCCTGCAATACCAGGCTACAACTCTTATCACACTTTTCGGCTACCAAATCAGGATCGAAACACTAAAGGTGGAGGAGTGTCCATATTCACCAAGGATATTTACACCACCAGGTTAGTTGCCCAACACAATGTGTCTAAAATTCTCCAGGTGCAACTAACACTAGGTAAGATTGCAATCCAAATTGTAGCTTGCTACAGATCCCCCACCATGCCCCAAAATTGTCATTAGACCTTTCTAAACATACTGGAAAATATTAATATACAACCAAACACCCTAATACTGGGTGATTTCAACTTTCCTGCCATTAACTGGGAAAACTACTCATGCACCAACACCTTTGCCCAACGGTTCTTGGAATTCATAAATTCTAATGCCCTGGATCAACTAATCCATAGTCCCACCAGGGGCTCCAATATCCTAGACCTGATCATTACCAACATGGGAAATCGATGCTCCACACCTATGGTCACCCCCTCGTTGGTCAGGTCAGACAATAAGCTAATCACCTTTAACATCCCACCCCCACCCCCCAGTAAGGAAACCTCCATAAAAAACTTCTCCAAGGCCAATTTCATGCTACTCAAGTCAGAAGTGACAAACTTCATGACACCCATGCAGACGGGAACTGAAAGTTCGACTGCTGAGTCCTACACTAAGGCACTGTATGAGTACACCCACTCATGCATGAATCGTGCCATCCCAAATAGAACCAAGATGCTCTCCTTCAAAAAAAGGAAGCCAATCTGGTGGTCCCCTGCCATAAACACACTTTACAACAAAAGGAAGAAACTGTTGCAGAAAAGAGGAAAATCCCATGATGCAAAAAACTCCCTTACCAGCCTCAGTAAGAAGCTGAGATCCCTCATAAAATCCTCCAAAGCTAGTTACGAAAATAAAATTTCCAAAGATTCCAAAGACAACCACAAGGCATTCTATAACTATGTCAATAATCTAAATGGCAATGCTCAGATCTGCTCTGAGCTACAACAGAATAGCATTAAATATACTGATCCCAAGGATATTGCCAATATCCTGGCAGATCGATTCAGTGCCAACTTCACCCCACTCTCACCCCCTAAATGGCCCATCTCAATACTGGAAGATTGCCAAATTCTGGTAATAACGGCCACACAGGTAAAAAACGCACTCTCCAAAGCTAGGAATACAGCATCCATGGGACCAGATGACATCCCGGGCTGTGTACTACATGAACTACTATATGAACTGGCACCTCACCTAAGTGTCATGTTTAATCATACCCTCACCTCAGGCTTCGTGCCCACTGAGTGGCGCACAGCTACAGTTATCCCACTCCACAAAGGGGGGAATCCACCTTGGATCCCGGGAACTACCACTCCATCAGTCTGACGAGCCTGATCTGCAAGGCCTTGGAATGTATTATCATGGAACTTATAAACAAAGACATTGGCAACCTTAAAACACTGGACCCCACCCAGTTTGTGTTCGTAAAGGGCCGATCTTGTCTCCTGAATCTTACTGACTTCTTCGAATCAGTCTCCAGAGCCATGGACGAGGGTAAGGCAGTCCACACAGCCTATCTGGACCTCACCAGGGCCTTTGACACCATCACCTACTCTGGAATCATAGATAAACTTATTAAGCTGGGCATTAATCCCTACATCACTTGATGGATTGCCAACTGGCTTACTGACAGAACCCACACTGTAAAAGTAGCTGACTCCAAATCCAGCTCCAGACAAGTGACAAGTGGAGTACCTCAGGGTTCAGTCCTGGAACCTCTCTTGTTTGGCATCTACTTCTCTGAAGTACAGGCCAACAGTGAGGAACTCTGGCTAACAAAGTTCTCAGATGACTGCAAACTGGGAGCCATTATTGAATCCCCAAATGATGTGGATATTCTACAAAAGGGCCTTACAGAAACAGATGCTTGGTGCCAGAGCCATGGGCTCAAGCTTAATGCCAAGAAATGTATAGTTATCCCTTTTGGGAAAAAAACATGTACCCGTGAATTATGACATAGGTGGCAGTACACTAATTATCGAAAGTGTGATAACTGACTTAGGGACACAGGTGGACAGTGGTGTCACCTTCAATAACCACATCACCAAAACAGTCAGGAAATCCTTCTATGTGGCACACCTCATCACTAAGGGCTTTTCATCCAGAAAAAAGGAGGTAATTGTTCCACTGTACTCATCCCTCATTAGACCCATTATAGAATACTACACCCCATTTGGTGTGTACGTCTCAAGACATCTGCAATAACTGGAAAGGCCACAGAAATGCCTCACTAAAAGAATCATAGGCCACTCAGTGGGCATGAAGCCTGAGGTAAGGGTATGATTAAACATGACACTTAGGTGAGGTGCTGACCGCCTTAAAAAACTCCATCTATACTCTGTCGCATATCGTCTATTCTGCTTAACATACAAGGGTATGACAAACCCAGAGCTGTTGGACATGCTACACTTAAAGAAATCTCAATCCCTCAGAGCCACACACTCTAGGGATCTAAATCTTGAAATCACAATAAACAAAACATGCTGGAGGGATAGATTCCTGACCCAGAGACTCCCCAGACTCTGGAATAGACTGCCCATACATGTCAAGCAGAGCACCTCTTTGGCCCTCTTCAAAAGGAACCTTGATGATTGGATGGGAGAAAGGAAATTCACCCCAGAGATCACGTCAGTCACCCTGCTAGACAGGGGTCCAGGGAAATAAATAGTGTGGGAAGAAATAGCCAGGGAATTGTTATGGCTAGGCTTGTTTAGGCCCTAGGGCTGATAGCCTAGTACCAACCTATGAACCTATGAACCACAGGCAGAAAACTTAGAAGATACACAATAAATATAAAGGAAAAGTACAAAATAAGCAATTTATTGATGACTCATAAAAGTTTTATAGAGAACTAGGAAACAAGGTAAAAGGAATTTAAAGACCACCAAAAAAAGAAGAAATAGATACATTTTGGGGAAGTATTTATGAAGAACTTGTGAAACATAAATGGATACAAGTAAAAGAAAAAAGTTCAAAGGTACAGGATATGAAATGGGATGAAGCAGCAGCCAGAGAGATTGAAACAACTTTAAGAAACGCCTCTAATAGGAAAAACCCCAGGCCCAGATTCAGTACCTAACTTCTGGTTAAAAGTATTAACATCTTTGCATGAAGATTCAGTCATGAGTAAGAACTATTTATATACGCACCCCGAACAGACACCAACCTGGTTAACAACAGGAAAAACAATGCTCCTATTTAAGAGTGAACTTGCAAGCTACCCTGAAAACTATAGACCAATAACTTGCCTTCCGACAACGTATAAACGATACACTGGAATTGATGCTGACAGAGTTTATAGTCATTTAGAAGAAAACCCAATCATGGCAATAGAATCAAGGGTGATAAAAGAAAGTCATACGAAACAAAGGATCAGTTTTTGTTAAATAAAGTCACAGTGGAGAACTGTAAAAAGGGGAAGAATCTAACTACAAAAAAGCATTTGACAGTATCTGACATTCATGGATAAAAGAGTGCTTAAAATAGGATCATAGGATCATAGGAAATTACTAGGATAATGGCTCTGGGGCCCTTACAAGCCTAGTCAAGAGTTTATCCTCAGCACCTTTGGCCCCATCATTGAGGGAGACAGGTGGAACCCCTGGGATCAATAGTGCAGGCATGTATAAGATACACCCTACACAGATAAATTACATCATAGCAACCATGAAACAGTGGCAAACCACTTTGCAGTTAAGTCATGATAAAGGGCAAATTATTATTCCAGGGATAAAAATCCAAAGGGAGATATTCCATGGTGACTCTCCATAATAGTTGCTCTTTTACCTTGCCCTTAACCCATTAAGCTGCCTGCTTAACAGCTTAAGCCATGGCTATAATTTGGCTCCAGAAAGCAACAAAGTGTAAAGACTTATCATCATCTCTTTGTGGATGATTTAAAACTGTATAGCTCATCAGATGAGGAACTGAAAGCACAACTGCAAGCAATCAAAAATATATTCAGATGATATAAGAATGTCATTTGGTCTTGATAAATGTGCAAAAGCAACCTTTAAAGCAGGAAAACTGCAGCACCAAGAAAACATCAGTTTGGGAAAGGAATGTGATGTAAAAGAACTTGAGCAAGAGGAAGTGTATAAATACTTGGGAAATGATGAATGATCAACAATAAAATATGAACAAATGTGAATAAAACTTAGGAATATTTTGGAAGACAAATTAATCCTGAAAATAGCGTTAACATCTAGGAACAAAATTTAAGTTATAAACCAATTTGCTCTTCCTGTCCTAACTTAGTTTTGGAGTGATTGACTGGCCACAGAAGGTGATGGATAAATTACACAGGAAAACAAGAAGGATGTTTCGTGGTCATCAAATGATTTGTAAAAATCAGTGCATACCAAGATTATGTATTCCCCATTTTGAAGAAGGTATGGGCCTCCCCTCAAAATTGATTATATGTATAGATCTGCAGTTGTGGGACTGCATACATATCTGCTGACCTCACAAGACCCAGTGGAGGCCTGGGGAGAAAAGCTCCATACAGTAGACATAAGACAGACAGACAACATAATACACTATAAAATACAATAGAGAAATACAACCCAGAGAAATTTGTTCATAATTACATAATGAAACCATTCCATTATAAGAGTAATTCAAGGTTATACAATGTATTTGAAGGTCATTTTCAAAGTTCCTAGGCCAACAATTAAGAGGTGCATATATAATTGTGTTACATAATATACATTTTAGATTTTACTTGATCACATGGCAGTAGGGTCAAATGATCTGCTGTGGCGAGCCCTAACAGGAACAGCGGAAAGATGATGATGATGATGACATGGCAGTAGAGGAATGTAGGTAGAATTAGAGACACTGTTAAGGGACCCTAGTTGGGTGAACAGTAGTAAAGTGTGGGAATTAGTCAGGGGTAGGGCAAGGACAGAGCCATCACAAAGTGAAGTATTGAGTAAGGTTTTTTTTTAAATTGGGTTGGAAAGGGTTGTACGGTTAGTTCTGCAGGGTGAGAGTTCCAGACTTTACCAAATGAGTTCATAAACAGCTTCCCCAGCTGAGTTGTTTGCTTTGAAGGTGAAAGCTAACATTTTGTTAGAGGATTGGAGAGTTTTAAGGTTATGCTAGGGGGTGATGAGTGTTTTAAGATCGGGTGTCCGTTCGGGCTGATAATCTTGTGGGCGATTATTAGTTGAATGGTTAGTAGAAGGTTAGGTAGTTTAAGCCAGCTTAGTAGTTTGAGATTGTGGCAATGATGGGTCTTATAGGCAGAGGTGGTGGCAAATCTGGCAATGTGATTATAGCAGGTTGTGAGCTTGTTCAGGGAGGTTTTATTCAGGTTGGTGAATAGGGGGGAGGCGTAGAGAAGTGTGGATGTGGATAGGAGATGAGTGCGAGCAGAAGATAAAAATCTGGTAGCAACTGAATGTGTCAAAAAAAGAAAAGAAAGAATACAAGGTGAAGGGTCTACTTCAGTAGACCGACAGTATACAAGACCGACATTCACAACACCGAGACGAAATAACCGACACTCCACAACACCGAACGTTCATCACACCAGCACCCCAATTACCCAACAACTACTCACAATCAGCCCATAATCATGTAAATATAGCTGTCCCCATTGCTATGCTTAGGAAATGCTAAGAATTAAAATTATTCCAGTATTAGGACATCATAGTACAAATCAAGCAAATACTAACCATTACATGTAACCCAGAAGTATAAATACAGCATTAGAATTTGTAAATAGTGACCCACACTGAAGAAATCATGGCTGAATCCATGTCCGAAGCACCAGGAACCACTGGGGAGACATACTCAACACTAATGTTGCAAAAAGGCAAGCAGCTACTCGTAACTGAAGGATATTTGTACCATCTAGGGAGGTGTAGAAGCAGTAAAAGATATTGGGTTTGTACGCTGAAAATAACGCATGGCTGTAGGGGTAGAGCTGTAACTACTCTGCTCCCAGAGGGAGATAGGTTAACGAAATCGGTAGCTCATC
Organism: Protopterus annectens; assembly: GCF_019279795.1. Lineage (NCBI taxonomy): Eukaryota > Metazoa > Chordata > Ceratodontiformes > Protopteridae > Protopterus > Protopterus annectens. Next base: position 76,368,564 of record NC_056741.1, read on the forward strand.
ATCACCCAGGTGATCCTGGGAAAGTAGACAGATATACAGTATGCCACGACTTGAAGCTGAGAGCGAAATACAGTCGTGATGCCCCTTGTCTTCTGGTAGAGGATGCTTTACAAACAACGTCCTTAGACAGTGTAGGTAGTATTCCTAACAGAAAGGCGCTACTACAGCAACTAGGACCGCTTAGAAGGAAAGCAAGTGTACAAGATAGCAATAACGCACTAACACTACACACCATCGACTTTAACGATTACCCACTGAAAGAAGCGATGTTTGTAAGCAAGGTGCTAACTGATTCAACAACAGGCACCACAGTAGTGGTGTTCAGTACTGTTACGAACCTGTACGATCTCAGCCAGGCTACCAGTTGGCTTATGGATGGCACCTTCTTTAAGAAAGGTGTGACTATCCGACAACTCTACAGTATACATGGACTAATAAAGTGCGGCACATATAGCAAAACTGTATCCCTACTATATGCTTTCATGTTGAAAAAGTCCTTAAAGTTGTACAATTACCTATGGCATTCTACATTTCATTTGCTATCAGAACAGGGATTCGAGGTGGCAGTTAGGTTTGTTCTGTGTGACTTTGAAATAACAGCACTGAAAAGTGCACGTCTCAATGTACCCGGGGCCCGTTCGAAGGGCTGTCTCATTTCAGCCAGAACATCTGGTGTAAAGTACAGTCCCTGGGATTAGCATCAGTATACAGTACTACTCCATCCTTTCAATTGCATGTTAAGTCCCTAGTAGCCCTTGCTTTCCTGCCAGAGTCAGAAGTCAGTAGTACCTTTCAGCTTATAAAGAGGTTGTTACCTGAGGATGGTAGGGAGCTTGTCCGTTATTTCTGCGATTGGTATATCTATGGGAAGAAGCGTAAGTTTAATACACATACATGTGCCAGCATACGCTTTCCACCACTCTTCCCAGTTCCATTTTGGAATGTCAGCGACTTAAATGACCTCTTCCTGCCTCACACTTAAAACTTAGTTGAGGCATGGCATCGTAGACTAAAGTGCTTGTTAGGTGCCAGGAATACCGACTTGCATGTACTACTACTTGCTTTGGTCCATGAACAAAATCGTGTGGGCGAACTATGAGTGTGGATTGTGACAGGATGTCCTCCTTCTCCAAAGAAGAGACAGCTAGTGGTACAGCATGAACAATTCCGGACTGTACTCTCCCAAAGAATGTCGTATTCAAACCTGGACTTTTGAAAGCCATAGCTCAGCTATTGAAGATGTAATGTGTGTTTGTGTGTCACATGAAAATGTAAGGTGGCTGTATTTTACATGATGTAATCACAGGATTTGTAGCAGGATATATGGTGTACTTAAGCAATGGACAAGTACGGTACTCACTTTTGTGATAATGGATGTCATTTTACATTGTCTACCATGGGACTGTTTGAACCTGATGATGTAACTACAGTATGTAAATAAAGGACACAGACTTTTTTTTTTTGCAAACAATCTGTATTGCATTTTAATATAATTCAATAATCAAATCATAAACATCCAGAAGTTAACAAGATATATGAATGCATAAGCAGTGTGAAAACACAACACTACATATAAAAGAAGTTAACAAATCGAATTGTTATTTGAAGTAGATAAAAACAACTATATACAAAGTGCCATGATATTCAGTATGTTCAAAAATACACCATAAAGCCGCTTATCCATATATTTTAAAGGAAAAAGGAAGAATATAAAAGGTTATAAAAAATTTAGGATACTCAAAAAAAAAAAAAAAAAAAAAAAACTTGAAATAAGAAGTATGTTAGCATGGCTCGGTTATATCGTATCTAGGAGTGAAAAAATGAAGTCCCATAACTGTTTAAATTCCAATTTTTTACGAGAGTTGACAGTTATTAATTTTTGAGAAGTTATGTATGTAACTGCCATCTTTTTAAAACCCTCCCAGGTTAGTTTGGAGCGGTCTATCCAATGTTTAGTAATATAGAATTTAATCAAAAGGCATATGATGATCAGACTCTTAAGTCTAAGGGGTGGCATATTGATATTGGTAATGTGGAGTAGAGCCATTTCCCAAGATAACGTTGATTTGTGGTAACCCATTTTAGCTAGTCTAATCTTGAGGGAACACCATACGTTATGAGCATATTTACAGTACCATAGTATATGGATAATGTCTGCATGAGGGTGAGAACAACAAGGGCACGAAGTGGGGATAGAAGCATTGAATTTATTTAGGTGAGTTGGAGTAAGGTATAGATTGTTTGTAATCATGAATTGGGTGTAAGTAAATTTCTTAAAGGGGGAGTATTTAAGCATAAGATTTATCGAGTCTTTCTTCTGTTGCGAGGATAGATTAGATCCTTGTCTGCTCCAGTATTCAGCGAAGGTAACTTCATCTCCATAAAGGTATGAGGAGAATGCTTTGTACGCTATGGAGAGCATGTGCTTATTGGAGTTTAGACTTAGGAGTAGCTGTGTGACTATATTAATCTCAGATTCTGAGTTATATTGATTCAGAAGGAGGGATGAAACAAGATCTCTTATTTGCCTCAGAATAATAGTATAGGCCTTAGACAACGACAGGATCTCTCTAAACTCATTTAGTGAGAGGTGTTTAAATTTGTGTATATCCCATATCGTGTAGTTTTTGATCAGGGGAAATTTGTTTAAGTTTAGCATTTGGCCTCCCATTATAATATTGGGATTAAGATGGATAGGCTGAAATAACAATAGGGCATTAGATAGACCCACCGATTTAAATAGTTCCTGAAAATTCTCATTTAAGTCTTTGAGAATTCCATGTACTTTCATTTTCCTAATTGAAATTCTCGTAAGGAAAGGTAGAGATTTGGGATTGATGTTTTTATTAATGGCATATTTGTACCATATCTTAATCCATATAGGGGTCCATGGTATGGATCCAGTGGCATAGTTGGCAATAGCAAGAATTCTATTGGCACGAATAATTCTATAGTATAAAATAAAGTTTGGCATCGCCATGCCTCCCTTTAATTTAGGAGCTGTGAGTTTGTAATAGGACATTCTAACTGATTTTGGGTACCAAATAAATTTTCCAATCTCTTTCTGAATTTTCTTAATAAAAGTAATTGTGACCGGGGATAAAGAGGAATTGTATTGATAGAGAATTTTTGGAAGTATATTCATTTTGACAATGGAGATTTTTGAAAGTGTAGAAAGTTTCAATAGTTGCCAACGTTTCATATCTTGTGTGATAGAGTTCCAAGTTTTCACTAAGTTAGCTTGCATAATAGAGGAATACGAATCTTCATATGTGACTCCCAGATAATTCAAGGAGTGACAGGTACGGAAAGGCAAGACTGGAAAAAGATGTGGTTTATGCGCTTCAGGATTAATTTGGAAGATATGCGATTTATTGGCATTAATTTTGTAGTCAGAAATCGCTGCAAAGGTATCTATGGAGTTTATTAATTTCATAGCGTCATTAGAGGGATACATGAAATACAAATTAAGGTAATCTGCAAAGGCAGTGAATTTAATGTTAAAGTTACATACCCTAGGGATAGCATGATAGGCTTTCTGTGTAACAAACAGGAGTAGTACCTCTATATATAGGTTGAACAATAGGGGAGACAAAGGGCATCCTTGTCTTGTACCATTGGCAATTTTAATCGGATCTGAGAATTTTCTATTTATGCAAAGATGGGTGTATGAGCTATTGTATAGAATCTTAATTAAGTCGATGAATTCAGAGGGGAGGCCAACTTTTAAAAGAGTCAAAAACAGGAAATCCCAATTAACTCTGTCGAAGGCTTTACTTGGGTCTAGTATCAAGGCATAAATAGGGTCTTGGTTCTGTTTAGTTAATTTTATCATAGATTCTAGTGTTAGGGTATTGTCCCATCTATGTCTGTTACTCATAAATCCAGCTTGTTCTGGGGAGATCAAGTCGTTTAGTACTCCTTTCAGTCTATTTGCTAAAATGGAGGACAGGATTTTAATATCTACATTCATAAGTGATATCGGTCTGTAGTTATTAGGATTAGTGCCGTCCAATGTATTTTTAGGAATTAAAATAGTTTTCGAATAATTAATATATGGATCTTTAATACCGTTAGCAGCAATGGATTTAAATAGGTCTAATAGAATAGGGGCCAGAATAACTTTATGTGATTTGTAGAATTCAGATGGAAAACCATCTGGGCCCGGAGCTTTTCCTGTCTTCAGTTTGTCAATAACCTCTATAATTTCTTTGATATTAAACTGGGCTGAGAGTTGATCTTTTTGTAGTTCAGTAATTCTCGGGAAATAAATCATATCCAGAAAGTTTCCCATCTCTTCCTTTGAGGTCATGAAGTTGGTATTGGCATAGGTTTCTGAGTATATTTGGTGAAAAAGCTGGAGGATATGCTCGTCAGATCTGTAAACCTGATTCTTGTACTGGAGGCAAGATATTCTCGGGGATCTAGGTGTGTTAAGAATTATTCTCGCCAAAGCCTTGGAGGGAGTTTGAATGTATTCTGAGAATCTCGCTATATATTTGAATTCCCATAGGGACAAGTTAGATTGGTGGTATTCAAATAGTTCTTTTTGTTTGGCAGTTAGTTCTTTTTCTGTGCCCTCAGAGTATCTATCTAATAGCTTCTTCTCTAGATGATCAATATCAACCTGTAGGTCTACTAATTTTTTAGCACGTAGCTTTTTAAGAAAACTCGCTTTTTTGATGAAGATACCTCGAAGTACGGCTTTGGTTGCAGCCCATCTAATGTCAAAGGAGATGGATTCATCGTGTTTATTACCAAAAAGATCTTTAAGAGTCATTTTAACGTCGTTGCCCAGAGACTTATCGTTTAGAAGATTGCAGTTCAGAGACCAGGAAGGAATTGTAGGAGTACTAGAGTGGGTTAAGCTGATTTCTAAGATTATTCTTGAGTGGTCTGATAGGAAACGGGGCTCTACCGAAAACTTAGTTCTCCTATTTTTCAAGTAATTTGAGATAAAAAAATAGTCCATCCGGGACCATGAGTGATGACATTTGAAAAAATAAGTAAAATGTTTATGTCTATCCTCCAGGGCAGTAGTACTGGATGCAATCGGGTCCCATAAGTCAAAATCATCAATCATGTCTGATAAGGCTTTACAAGTTATCACATTTCCATAACTATCTTTCCCTTGACGATCTACCTGGGGGTTAATGACAACATTCCAGTCTCCTCCAATTATTAGGACATGATTTGGAAATTTAAGCAAAAAATTGTAGATATTCATAATAAATTCAGATTGCCCAGAGCATGGCCCATAAATATTGAGAAATAATATTGGATTATTTATTGACTGAATACAGCAAGTGAAATAGCACCATCTCCCCTCTTGATCACCCCCTTTTGATATAATTTGTATCTGGAAGGATTTTTTAACAATAATAGCCACTCCCTTCGAGTTGTTAACCGAGCCAGAGGAAATAATATCACTAATCCAGGTTTTTTTCATGTCATTTATCCAATCTGCACTTAATAAATGTGTCTCTTGTAGAAAGCAAACATTACAATTAGTTTTAAGTAAAATATGCATTACAAGTTTTTTTTATCACAGTTATTGAGACCCCTAACATTCCATGATGACAATATCAATACTCTAGAATTATTAGCCATATTAGTATTAAATATGTTATCTGAACATGTTATGTATAGACCTACATGAGTATTTATCAGGTGGTGAAAAAATATAGAAGAAAAATAGAAGAATAATATAAGCACTAAAATACCATAAAATTAAAGCAGCAATTAGTAAAAACATGGCACTTGAGTCCCTCAATCCTATACCCGTGCATACCCACCTCCCTATAGCAACTGAGAGAATGCGTGAGTGTGACATTATAGTTAACTCAATAAGTGGATAATAAATGCAATATTTACACAATCTGTACAAATTCCTAACAAGCCCAAGCTTAGACATCATATCCCTTCTTAAAATCCTTATAGCTTCCAAGGAAAATATAAACAAACCATAGGTCTGATCAATCTGGCAAATTATTGTGTAACAACATAAAAGGTAAAACAGTGTTGTGATCTATAGACAAAATGCCCATAAGTATCCCAAAATTACATATCCTGCAAAAAACAGTGAAACAGGTAAAATTTGCAAAGAAATCTTCATAAAATTTCAAAAGGTTATTAATTGAGTTCAGCTTATATGCATATAACCTGCAGGGATTCATAGGGTGTCCTAGGGTGAAAGTGGATATTTGATATGGTAGTCGTAATCAACCCACTATCCATAACTCGAATTGTTTGGAACAGCATTATATCACATTTAGCGTGATAGGTTCTTACGCTGATCAAATGGAATAAGCGAGTAACAGTGACATCATTATAATATATATGAAAACAAAAAATATTCGTTACCATAATGTACAATAAATTTGTCCTATTAATCGGCTTGTCGTACAGTACGATATTTAGAGGCAGTTAAGCATCTCACAAAACGGACATGTATAAGTTTCTTCCTCTATATGTGTAGCAGTTAAAGCTGACTAAGCGCCTCCCCTATAGGAGTCCTCCTGTATTTTGTCTGCCAAAGACAGGGTTCCTAGGGCTAAATAAGGCACTATTTTGAAAAAGAAACTATTTGTCATGTATCAAATTAGATTTCATACTGTATTAAAGAGAGAATGACAATCTACTCATATAATAAGAGAGCAACAGAGCAAAACATGTATATGTATCAGAAGCGAGATGACACATAATAACATATCCACAACGTGTAGAATAAACAACCAGATAACAACGTACTCAGATGGAATAACTGTAGATGACACTGCTCGTACACCAGGATACAGCGACAAAAATTTATTGTAAAACCAAACTGTTGGTACACAGTCTTCCTCAGAACAATTAATTCCTCTTTCTCAATCCTTTAAATAGTCAACTTAATTGAATTATTACAAGCAAAAACCGCCAAAATATTTTAAAGCCATACTGCCTATGTAATAATATTAAAGTGAAAACTGTTGTTAATGCAGTATATGGGAAAGTAGATAGAGGGACTTGTGTCCATCATTTTTTTAAAAAAACTTTAACGTCTCTCATCTGTTTTGTAAAAACATCAACTTGTATATGTTGTAGTATATGCTAATACCAGAAATATGTACATACAATTATAAGTTATAAGTTACAAATGGTACATAAATAGAGTGGTCATTATACATACTGGTATAATACATTAAATTGAAAATAAAAAATACAAATTATTAAATATTTGTGAATAATTGAGCATCCACAAACATATAAAAAAATATAAAAAAAAATATATATATATATAAACAACTATATATAAAAATCAATTCTGATGCAACCAAATTAATACTGTGTGTTAATCAACAATCCACAACATATATTGTGTTGAACCTTGGTTATATACTTCAACAGCCTGAGCCTTCCAACATGCTCTTATACCGTAAATGTATTAATTTCTTGACAAAGCTAAAAAAGGCTTAATACTAATATAATCGTTCAAACCAGGTTTTCTCGTTGAATCAGTGAGAATCTGCCATCTACTTTCTTTGAGGGCCAACTCCATTTTCCAATTACCTCCGAAAGGTGTAATATGGACTTGATCAATAATAGAAAATTTAAAGCTGTGTTCAGTGCCTTTCTCGGAAATGTGTCTGTATAAGGCATTTTTAGTGTCACATTTCTGTATCCTATACTGATGTTCATACATCCTCTTCTTAAACTGCCTTTCTGTTTTTCCTATATAATGAGCGTTGCATTGTGTACATAAGGCCACATACACTATCCAGGCTTGGAATATAAGTGCAATTCATATCATCCAACCTCAAAACTTTATCCAGGTTGATGTATCTACATTGTTTACACCTCCCACATTTTGTTGTACCTTTGGAACCTTCCCTTAAATTGCTCTGCCTGATGTCACTAGTTTTCCAGTCTTATATACACATTTAGGATATTTACCTAACATCTCTTCCATATCCAGCACCGCTAATAATTGCCAGTGTCTACTGAGGATGTCATTAATATAATGAGTGTGTGGTGTGTATGTCAAAACACAAACTCTTGTGTTGAAAACATTCTCCTCCTCTTTCTTTTTTTCTATGTAAAATAACATATTTGAGTCCCCACTGTCCCTGTACATAATTGATCATTTCGGTAACCATCTTTGATCCATAAAGAGAGTTTTTATATGTTCAAGTTCCATCCTCATAAGTTCCTTAGTAGATGTCATTCACCCTGATGCATTGGCCTTTAAGTATATTCTTAAAAACATGGGAGGGTGATTACTTGTATAGTGAATGTAATCATTAGAAAAGGTGGGCTTTTGTATATTTTAGAAATGAAGCCCTCCTCATTGTGACTGATGCATGTATCTAGTATGGAATTTCGCTACTACTGTAGCTATGAGTAAATTTCAAGAATTCTGTAGTGGAGTTAAGAAATTTCATACTAATCTCTCCACTGATGAATTCCATAGAATGAAAAATATCGCCTAGGTATCTGACATAGTAGGTAATATCTGGATAAAATTCAGAATACAATGGTCTGCTTGAAAAATTCTCCTTGAAACTCTATAAAGTTATAATCTAGCACCAGTCCCATCATGTCAACGATCAAATTGATTTTGTCCCAAGTAAATCCAGAATATTTACGAAAAACTAAGCAAAAAATTCCAACCCTTCATCCCTTGGGATACTTGAAAACAAATCTTTAATATCTATTGTAAGATATATTAAGTTAGGATGCCATTTGTCATTGGTCAGTTCCCCCAAGAATCTCCAAGAATCTTTCATGATATGTGGAATGGAGTCGTAGATATTTTTTAACCATCTATCAATCAATTGACCTATCTTGAAAGTTTTTGATCTAGATCCTGATATTATGGGGAGGATTGTCAGGACTTGTGCACCTTTGGGTATCCCTACCATTTTGGCCAAAATAGGATAATCAGTCTTTAAAATCATTTGTTATCCTATTGTCAATCAAATATTCCTCTATACACAGATCTATTCTTTTGTGTCCAATATTAATTTGATTCATAGAGATATTTTCATAATTCCCTGATTCATATAACAAATTGTGTAATACTTCATTGTATTCATTAGTATAGAATCTTCATGATTCTAATATCTCTGTTACATAAGAATTTCTTCAAACTGTCTCTTTCTGATACTTCTAAATTGTCATTGTATTTGATCTTATCTTTCTTAATGTTCTTATGTAGCCAGTAGATATCATTACACACCATTTTTTCATAATTTAATATAGATGGATTACTCACAGGGATATATGTACTTCTCTTCCTGAGGTTGGTACCTGCTATACCAATAGAATTCCCTTTCTTATTCATATTAGCATCAGTGCCCTTGTCAAATTGTATGGCCAGGTTGAGCCTCCTGCAGTACATTTTGACCTCCTTGATGTTATCTACTAAATTCATCCCTGTTGTGGGGATAAATTTCATCCCCTTACTCAATACTTTAACAAAATCCATATCTGTCACTGTCTCTGTGTAATTGTACACTTTAAACCCTTCATACACAGTTATGTTGGGACGTTGTTTGCCAATACTATCAATGCTGGTGTCCTTGCTGGCTATTGACTTATTAAGAGAATGTTTCCTTTCATTGTTCACAACAGATTTGTAATGAGATAACAATGTAGATCCCCTGTTGGATACATTGTCAATAGTATGTGCAAAAATTACTAACTGTTCATTGGCCAAGTTCTCCTTACACTTTGTCAGTACTTGTGGAAATTTCTTGCTGGAAAGCGGTTTTTGCTTGTAATAATTCAATTAAGGTGACTATTTAAAGGATTGAGAAAGAGGAATTAATTGTTCTGAGGAAGACTGTGTACCAACAGTTGAAAGCGCTTAACCGGAGTTTTATGTTCGTGTGGTTTTACAATAAATTTTTGTCGCTGTATCCTGGTGTACATAATAACATATGCTCAAATGGAGGGCGCCGAGCCGAAACACTTAATGAATATATTCTTGGCTTCAGTAGGGGAAGACATTGATAATTTGGTTCCCTGATAGATAAAGGTCAGCGTTGAGGGAAACTTCATCTGAAACTGAATTTTCCTTTGAATAAGTTCAGCGCAGTAGGGAGCCAGTTTCCGACGCATCTCTCGTATCTCTAAGGGTAAGTCCTGTGAGATTATTAGCGGTTGGTTATTCCAGGCAAATTTCTTATTTTTTTTGAAGGCTGATATAATAGATTGGACATCTTGAAAGTTCAGCATTTTAATATAAACTGGTCTCGGCAGTGTGGCTAGCTGCTGGCTCCGGAGAGCCCTGTGCGCTCTTTCGATGTGGTATTTATGCGCAGGATTTGTTTCTTTACATAAATTAGTGAAGATTTGTGCAACAACATCAATTAGCTGACTAGGTTCATATTTCTCACTCAAACCTCGAATAATCAAATTATTTCTTCTGCTTCGCGCTTCCAAGTCAACGATCTTGGATTGCATGGTACTGATGGCTTTATCTTTCATTTGGAGAGCTTCTTTAAGGGAATGAATATCGAACTCATTTGTTTTAGATTTCTCTTCTACCAAGTCCAGTCTGTCAACAATTTTCTGTAAGGATGTGTCAAAGGTACTGAACTTCGCCGATAATTCTTGTATGGCGTTTTGCAAGGGTGTGAGAGCATTTTTTAATTCATCCATAGGTTGCGTGTATTCAGGTCTCTGTCTGATCAGGTCTTTGGAGAGCTCCGGTGGAGTTTTGGATGATCTCAATCTTTTAGGTTCTTTTTCTGGAGGTAATGATGGCAGATATTTTAGACTTTGTGGTTTGAGTGTCCATACCTTCTGGTTCTCTCGGCATTTTGAATATTTCAATCAAGAATGTAGTGATTACAGTAACTGTCCCGAGGTGTAGTTCTGAAGATCAGGCCTCTAATATCCGCGTGGCTACTACAATGCGCACAGCAGCTAGTTATTTATATTCCTAAAAGCCAACAGAATCTCTATAGGACCTTCAAAACAGTTCACAGAGGCCAGTAAGAAGTCAAATTAACGATCAGGATGTAGAGAGCCAGTGATTTACCAGAATAAGCAGTAAAACTGAAGTTAAATCCTGGAGCAATAAGGAGAGGGTGCCAGTTAGATGCCCACCATCTTGGATCTCCTAAAAGACACAGACTTCTATATTTGTTAGTGGGTAATCACTGTTTGGAGTTTTCACTGTGATTGGCAAAGGTGTTTTTGAACTTGTGTGTTGTTTCCATGTGTGCATAGCATTTATATACATATTTTCAGGTCATTGGTGTGGGGCTCGCTTCTGTGATGTCGGTGTTTCAAACGTCGATGTTCTGATGCTTGATATTTTGAATGTTCGGTGTTGTGGAGTGTCTGTTTTTTAGTCTCGGTGTTGTGAATGTCAGTCTTGTGTACTGTCGGTCTACTGAAGTAGACCAAAGTTGAAGGATCAGATGAGAAGGCAAGGCATGTGGAAAATGCATAAATATAGTTGCAAGTATAGAAAACTCCTGGAAGAACCTCATGTTGATTAGTATCGAATACAGGAATGGTTAAATCAAAATCAAAGTCAAAGTTAACTTTATTGTCGATCAGATATACACAGCAGTGCAAGCTGAACAAAATTACATTGATTTGGTCCCCATGCAAGGCATAACAATGAACCCATAGTTTGAATGACAGTAAGACTAATAAACATACGGTAATAATTAAAATACTAACAACATAATACATTATCACAACTGGACAGGAAGACATTAGACAATATTATATTGGTAGGTATTGCAAGACTATGACTTCATATTGTGATTGCTTAGAATATTACACTTCATCCATTGTAGTATGATGTATTCTGATGTTCATATTGCACATGTATGGAGTGGTGACTCCACTGACTATTGTACATTCAGGAAGTAATAGCATAAGAAATCAGGCTAACTATACCAGTTATTGAAACAATCTGCCAGAGTGAATACTATAGCTGATACTTCATAGCAAGTGGCATATTAATCTAATTATTCACTGTCTTGCCTGGCATTTAAGTTCAGCAGCCTCATGGATAGAGGGAAGATGTTCCTGTTCAGTCTAGATGTTTTGCAGTGTAAGCTGTGGTACCACCTGCCTGAGGAAAGGCAGAAGTACATGCCATGGGCAGGGTGAGCGGGATGATTGATTATCTTCCTAGCTCGTCCCACACACCGAGTCTCATGCAGAACATCCATGGATGGGAGCGAGGAATGAATGACTATTTCCACTGTCTTCACTATCCTCAGGAGAGCCTTGTGGTCAGATGCTTTGCAGTTCCCATACCAAACTATGATGTTATTTGAGAGGATGCCTTCAATGGTCCCCCTGTAGAAGGCTTTGAGGATGGACTAAGACAGCTTTGCCTTCCTCAGTTTCCATAGGAGGTGCAGACGCTGTTGTGCCTTCTTCACTCTGTGGCTAATATGAGTCAATCAGGATAGGGCAACTGAGATGTTCACCCCCAGGAACACTGCCACCCCTTAAATTTCCAGTGGTTGATGTATCTCCTGAGTCCTCCTGAAGTCCACTATTAATTCATTGGTCTTTCTTACATTTAAGGCCAGATTGTTACTGTCACACCAACCTGTCAGATGCTCCACTTCATCCCTGTAGGCTGTTTTCTCACCATTTCTGACAAGACCTATGGCAATGGCATCATCTGCGAACGTGATGATTTTGTTGGATTCATGCTAGGCCATGCAGTCGTGTGTCAACAAGGTGAACAGCAGAGGACTCAGGACACAGCCCTGAGGGACACCCGTGCTCAGTGTAATACTGATTGAACTGTTATTTCCCACACATACTTTTGGGGTCTGTTGATGAGAAAGTCCAGTATCCAGTTACATAGGGGGTGTTGATGCCCATCCGGATCAGTTTCAATATCAGATTCTGGGGGATGACAGTGTTAAAGGCAGAACTAAAATTGATGAACAGGAGATATAGAGATAAGGAGAGGTGAATTTAAGCCAAGAAGTCCTTCTATGTGGCACACCTCATATTAAAGGGTTCTCATCCAGAAAAAAAGAGGCCATTGTTCCCCTCTACTCGACACTCATTAGACCCATTATAGAGAACAACGCCCTTTTTGGAATGTACCTCACAAGACATCTGCAGCTGGAAAGGCCACAGAAGTACCTCACAAAGAGAATTACTGGCCTCAAACAAATGCCCTACACTGACTGCCTCAAAAAACTCCAGCTTTACTCCATAGCATATCGCCTACTCTGAGGTGATCTCTGCCTCACATATAAAGCTATGTCAAACCCAGTGCTGATGGAATGCTACACCTAAAGAAATCCCAATCTCTTCGAGCTACACGCTCTAGGGACCTAAACCTTGTCACCACAATAAACAGGACATGCTGGAGGGATAGATTCCTGTCCCAGAGACTTCCTATACTCTGAAGCAAGCTACCCATCTATGTCAAGCAAAGTTCTTCATTAGCACTCTTCAAGAAAAATCTGGATGAGTGGAGGGGAAATAGGAAATACACCCCGGGGATCACTTCTGTGTCTCTGCTCGACAGTGGCACAGGAAAATAAGTTTCTTGGGTGGCGTAAGCCATGGAACCTTTCTGGCTAGGCTTATGTAGGCCCTTGGGCCGATAGCCTAGTACCTACCTATGAACCTATGAACCTATAAAAGGTGAAAGGCTAATATTGGTGGCCCAAGATACTGGGTTACATACATGTTGGTTTACAAAGTCCATTGAACACGTGGGAGAAACAGACAAATGTAGGTTTTGTAAAACAGAATTAGAAACAGTCACACACCTTGCTGCTGGTTGTGATATACTAATGGCAGAAGGACTGTATACTGAAAGGCATAATAATGTGGCAGACTGTTACAATTGGGATTGCGCAAACTTTATAATATTGAAGTAGCTGTAAAACACTGGAAACATGAGCCACAAAGCATCACAGAATATGATGAAGTCTACATCAGGTGGGATCACCCATTACCAACAGTTCCAAAGATAGATGTGTGGAGTCCAGATATAGTGGTCCATGAAAAGAAGGCAAAAGTAGCATCGATCATTGAAATCGCTACACCCAGTGACTACAGTGTCTTGCACACAAAGAGACACAAAGCCATAAAATATCAGGATTTGTAGGCAGAAATGAAAGCAATGTGGAAGAAAGATACTGAGACAGTTCCAATAGTAATAGGAGCAAGGGGTCTTATAAAACGAATCTACAATCATATAGAGATATATTACCAGTACATGTAACTCCATACAAATTGCAGAAGGAGTCATTACTGGGCACATTGTGGGTGCTGCAAAGAGCATTTTTGGCTAACATCAAAGACTGAAACAATACTAATTTCATGAACTTTAATCGTACTTTGACTTTGGAATGGGGTCCATTCCTGTCATGGTATTAGAAACCCAAAGGATTTGGAGAAATTAGAAAATAAGGTTAGTGGCCCACAGGGCGCATCATCTCACATTCCTTCACAGTTCTGTGCTCCTCATTAGTGTACTTATAAGCAGTAGGGTTAGTACCTCACTTAAGGTCCATCATCACACATTCCTTCACTTCTGCACATACAAGCAGTAAGGTTAGTACCTATCTCAAGGCCCATCATCTCACATTCCTTCACAGTTGTACTTATAAATAATAGGATTAGTGTCTTTCAGGGCCCATCATCTCACATTCCTTCACAGTTCTGTATTCCTCACAGCTGTAATTATGAACAGTAGGGTTAGGGCCTCACTCAGGGTCCATCATCTCACATTCCTTCACAGTTGTGTCTCCTTCATAGCTGCACATACCAACAGTGGGGTTCGTGCCCCTCTCAGGGCCCATCATTTCACATTCTATCACAGGTGGACATATGAACAGTAGGGATAGTGCCTATCTCAGTGCTCACCATCTTACAGTTTTCACAGTTCTGTGCTCCTCATAGCTACAAATGCAAAACCTAGGATTAATGTCTTTCTCAAGGCCCATCATTTCACATTCCTTCACTGCCCCACATGCAAGGCCTAGGATTAGTGACTTTCCCAGGGATCATCATTTCACATTCCTTCACTGCTCCACATACAAAGAGTAGGGTTAATGCCTCTCTCAGGACTAATCATCTAATATCCCTTCACAGCTGCAAATACAAATAGTAGGGTTAGTGCCTCTCTCAGAACCCATCACACATTCCTTCTTAGTTCTGTGTTCCTTCACAACTGCACATATAAATAGAAGGGATGCTGCTGCTCTCAGGGACCATATGCTCACATTCTTTCACAGTTCTGTACTCTCTCACACCTGCACATACAAACAGTAGGGTTAGTGTCTTGCCCAGGACCCATCATCTGACATCCCTTCACAGTTTTCTGCTCCTTCACACCTCAACACTCATGTTCTCACATTCCTTATAGCTTTGTGCTCCTTCACAGCTGTACTTATAACCAATAGGATTAGTGCTTCACTCAGGACCCATCATCTCATATTCCTTCCTAGTATTGTGGTCCTTCACAGCTGCACATAAAATAGGTTTAGTGCCTCTCTCAGAACATGAGTTTCACATTCCTTCATAGTACTGTTCTCCTTTAGAGCTGCACACACAAACAGTAGGGTTATCTTTCAATACCCATCATTTCAAATTTCTTCACAGCTGCACATACAAGCAGTAGGGTTAGTGTCTCTCTCAAGGCCCATCATCTTGCATTCCTTCACAGCTGTACATACAAACAATAGAGTTAGTGCCTCTCTCAGGGGCCTTCAACTCACATTCCTTCACAGTTCTGTGCTCCTTCACAGCTGCATATACAGACAGTAAGATTAGTGTCTTAGGGCCAATTATTTCACATTCCTTCACAGTTATCTGCTCCTTCTGAGCTGTACCTATAAAAAGTAGGATTACTGCTTCTCTTAGGGCCCATCATCTGACATTCCTTCACAGTTTCAATGCAAATAATAGAGTCAGTGCCTCTGTCAGGAGTCATCATCTCACATTTCTTCACAGTTCTGTGTTCCTTCACAGATGTTCATACAAACAATAGGGCTAATGCCTCTTTCAGGGCCAATCATCTCACATTTCTTAACATGTCTGTGCTTCTTCACAACTGTATTTGTAACAGTAGGTCTAGTGCCTCTCTCAGGACCCATCATTCACATTCCATCACAACTGCACATACAAAGAGTAGGGTTAGTGTCTCTGTTAGGGCCCAACAGCTATACTCATTCAGAGTTCTGTGTCACAGTTTCACAGTTTCACATACAAAGAGTAGGGATAGTGTCACTCTCAATGCCCATCATTTCACATTTTTTCACAGCTGTAGATTCAAACACTGGAGTCAGTGTCGCTCTTAGGGTCCATGTATTAACATTCCTTCACAGTTCTGCGCTTCTTCACAACTGGACATACAAAGAGTAGGGATATTGTCTCTCTCAGGGACAACCAATTCATATTTCTGCACAGCTGTACTTACAAACAGTAAGAACAGTGTCTCTCTCAGGGCTCACCATCTCACATTGCTTCACAGTTCTGTGCTCATTCACAGCTATACTTATAAACAGTAAGACATCTGCCTCATTCGGGGCCCATCATCTCACATTCCTTCAGAGTTATGTGCTTCTTCACAAGTGCAAACAATAAGGTTAGTGCCTCTCTCTGGACCTGTCATCTCTCATTCTTTTTTAGTACTGTGTTTCTTCACACCCGCACGTACAAATAGTAGGGCTGGTGCATCTCTCAGGGCCTGTTGTCTGACATTCCTTCACAGATCTGTGCTCATTCACAGCAGCACATACAAACAATAAGGTTATTGTCCCTCCCAGGGCTCATTATCTCACATTGCTTCACAGTTCTGTGCTCATTCACAGCTGTACTTATAAACATTAGGACTAGTGCCTCTCAAAAGGCCCATCATCTCACATTCCATCTTATTTCTGTGTTCCTTCGCAGCTGAACATACAGGGTTACTGCCTCTCTCAGGGTCCATTTGTCTCACATTCTTAAATAGTTATGTGCTTCTTCAGAGGTGCAGATACAAATGCTAGGATTAGTGCCTCACTTAGGGCCCATCATTTCACATTCCTTCACAGTTCTGTGCTCCTTCACAATTGCACATACAAACAGTAGGGTTAGTGTCCCTCTCAGGGCCCATTTCACATTCCTTCACAGCTGCACATACAAACAATAGGGATAGTGCCTATCTGAGGGCCCACCACCTTACATTCCTTCACAGTTCTATGCTCCTTCATAGCTACACATGAAAAGCTTAGGATTAGTGTCTATCTCAGTGCCATCATTTCACATTCCTTCACTGCTCCACGTACAAAGAGTAGGGTTACTGCCCCTCTCAGGGCTGATCATCTAACATTCCTTCACAGCTGCAGATACAAACAGTATGATTAGTGCCTCTCTCAGGACCCATTACACATTCCTTCTTAGTTCTGTGTTCCTTCACAGCTGAATATAGAGGGTTACTGCCTCTCTCAGGGTCCATTTGTCTCACATTCTTAAATAGTTATGTGCTTCTTCAGAGGTGCAGATACAAATGCTAGGATTAGTGCCTCACTTAGGGCCCATCATTTCACATTCCTTCACAGTTATGTGCTCCTTCACAGCTGCACATACAGACAGTAGGGGTAGTGCTTCTCTCTCAGGGAGCATTGTCTCACATTCCTTCACAGTTCTGCACTCTCTCATACCTGCACATACAAACAGTAGAGTTAGTGTCTCTCCCAACACTCATCGTCTCACATTCCTTTGTAGTTCTGTGCTCCTTCCCAGCTGTACTTATAAACAGTAGGGTTAATCCCTTACTTAGGGTCCATTATCTCACCTTCCTTCACAACTCTGTTCTCCTTCCCAGCTGTACTTATAAACAGTAGGGTTAATCCCTTACTTAGGGTCCATTATCTCACCTTCCTTCACAACTCTGTTCTCCTTCCCAGCTGTACTTATAAACAGTAGGGTTAATCCCTTACTTAGGGTCCATTATCTCACCTTCCTTCACAACTCTGTTCTCCTTCCCAGCTGTACTTATAAACAGTAGGGTTAATCCCTTACTTAGGGTCCATTATCTCACCTTCCTTCACAACTCTGTTCTCCTTCCCAGCTGTACTTATAAACAGTAGGGTTAATCCCTTACTTAGGGTCCATTATCTCACCTTCCTTCACAACTCTGTTCTCCTTCCCAGCTGTACTTATAAACAGTAGGGTTAATCCCTTACTTAGGGTCCATTATCTCACCTTCCTTCACAACTCTGTTCTCCTTCCCAGCTGTACTTATAAACAGTAGGGTTAATCCCTTACTTAGGGTCCATTATCTCACCTTCCTTCACAACTCTGTTCTCCTTCCCAGCTGTACTTATAAACAGTAGGGTTAATCCCTTACTTAGGGTCCATTATCTCACCTTCCTTCACAACTCTGTTCTCCTTCCCAGCTGTACTTATAAACAGTAGGGTTAATCCCTTACTTAGGGTCCATTATCTCACCTGCCTTCACAACTCTGTTCTCCTTCCCAGCTGTACTTATAAACAGTAGGGTTAATCCCTTACTTAGGGTCCATTATCTCACCTTCCTTCACAACTCTGTTCTCCTTCCCAGCTGTACTTATAAACAGTAGGGTTAATCCCTTACTTAGGGTCCATTATCTCACCTTCCTTCACAACTCTGTTCTCCTTCCCAGCTGTACTTATAAACAGTAGGGTTAATCCCTTACTTAGGGTCCATTATCTCACCTTCCTTCACAACTCTGTTCTCCTTCCCAGCTGTACTTATAAACAGTAGGGTTAATCCCTTACTTAGGGTCCATTATCTCACCTTCCTTCACAACTCTGTTCTCCTTCCCAGCTGTACTTATAAACAGTAGGGTTAATCCCTTACTTAGGGTCCATTATCTCACCTTCCTTCACAACTCTGTTCTCCTTCCCAGCTGTACTTATAAACAGTAGGGTTAATCCCTTACTTAGGGTCCATTATCTCACCTGCCTTCACAACTCTGTTCTCCTTCCCAGCTGTACTTATAAACAGTAGGGTTAATCCCTTACTTAGGGTCCATTATCTCACCTTCCTTCACAACTCTGTTCTCCTTCCCAGCTGTACTTATAAACAGTAGGGTTAATCCCTTACTTAGGGTCCATTATCTCACCTTCCTTCACAACTCTGTTCTCCTTCCCAGCTGTACTTATAAACAGTAGGGTTAATCCCTTACTTAGGGTCCATTATCTCACCTTCCTTCACAACTCTGTTCTCCTTCCCAGCTGTACTTATAAACAGTAGGGTTAATCCCTTACTTAGGGTCCATTATCTCACCTTCCTTCACAACTCTGTTCTCCTTCCCAGCTGCACATACAAGCAGTAGAGTTAGTGTGTCTCTCAGGACCTATTGTCTCACAGTCCCTCATAGTTTGTGCTCCTTCAGAACTACACATACACATGTTAGGGTTTATTTATTTTACATTTCTTTACTGGGAAAGGCCAACTGGATGCAGTTCCTTTTTCTGCGGAGACCTGGGAAGAAATGTTCTAATTATAAGGAATACAAACATTGCAGAAGTTGACAAACCTGAGGGGAATTACAGAAGTATTCGCAAGCAACAGTTACATAATGATTGACAATACAATTCTTTAGAAGTAAAAATTTACACCATGCATCATACATGAATATGTAAAATTCAAATGCGAAGAGAACTAGTTTCCACACAGCTGAGGTCAGATATTGGTGTAAGATAACACTCAATAGCAATATTTAGTTAAAGAGACTGAGGTAAGGCCTATCCAGGACAGTTGCAAGAACAGAGCCAATTGTCTATTGTGTGATTTTAGGAGATTTTTGAATTGTAGTGTAGAGCAGTTGGAGGTTATTGGGGTTGGCAGTTTATTCCATATTTTAGGAATGAAGTTCGACAAGAGTGACTCCCCAGCTGAGTTGTTAGCTTTGGTGATGTCTAGAAGGAGTTTGTAACTGGAACGGAGGGATCTAGAAGTGGTGTATGGTTGTATAAGATTTTGGAGAGCAGGGGTTTTATTTGGTTGATGCAGCATTTTGGGGCAAAGGTTAATTTATTAAAGTGTAGCAGTTGAGGAAGATGTAGCCATTTTAGTTGTTTAAGAGCTGTACAGTGATGTGTCCTGTATGAGGCATCAGTGACAAACTTGGCATTTTTATTGTAATAAGATTCCAGTTTGGTTAGATCAGTTTTGCAGATGTTGGTTAGAATTGGGGATGCGTATAGGAGACTTGTCAAGAGCTGTGTGTGAGCAATAGTAGCTTTTGAGTTTCTTGTTAGAAATTGTTTGTTTCTGTATAGAAGACATGGTTTCTTGTGGACCTTCTCAGTGGCTTGATCTATGTGAATATTGAATTTCAAGTTATTGTCAATTTCAACTCGTAGCACTTTAGTGTGAGTTATTGAGGTGTTAATATTTTTATTTCTGGATAAGATATTGAAAGACATGGAAGACGATAGGGATCTTGTTGGGTAGAAGAGAGATAGCTTTCTTTTGGAAGGATTTAGAATAAGTTGGGAGTTAGTGAGCCATTTTTCTACAGCTAGAAAAGAATCTTGGTTTATGGTGTGGAGGCCTTGTAGGGAGAAGGGTGCACATATTAGAGTACAGTTATTGCCTCTCTCAATGGCCATCATCTCACATTCCTTCACAACTACACATACAAACAGTAGGGCTAGTATCTCTCCCAGGGCCCATCATCTCACATTCCTTAATAGTTCTGTACTCCTCACAGCTGTACATATAAACAGTAGGGTTAGTGCCTCACTTAGGACCCATCATTTCACCTTGCTTCACAACTCTGTGCTCCTTTGCAGCTGCACATACAAGCAGTAGGGTTAGTGTGTCTCTCACAGCTCATCATCTCACTTTCCTTCACAGTTCTGTGCTCCATCACAGCAGCACATACAAAGGGTAGGGAGAGTGTCTCTCTCAGGGCCATTTACTTCACATTCCTTCACAGCTGCACATAAAAACAGTAGCATTAGTGTCTCTCTCTGGGCCTATCATCTCACATTGCTTCACAGTTCTGTGCTCCTTCACAGCTGCATATAGAAACAGTAAGGTTAAAGTCTCTCTATGTCATGGCTCATCATCTGACATTCTTTAACACTTCTGTGCTCCTTCACAGCTGTATTTCTAAACAGTAGGACTACTGCCTCACTCAGGGCCCATCACCTCATATTCCTTAAGAGTTCTGTGTTTCCTCACAACTGCAAATACAAAGAGTAGGATTAGTGCATCTCTCTGGACCTGTCATCTCACATTGCTTCTTAGTTTTGTGTTCCTTCATAGCTGCACATAAAAATAGTGGGGTTAGTCCCTCTCCTAATGCCTGTTTCACATTTCTACACAATTGTGTGCTCCCTCAAATCTGCACATACAAACAGTAGGGTTAGTATTTCACTCATGGCTCATTATCTCACATTGCTTCACAATTCTGTGCTCATTCACAGCTGCAATACAAACAATAAGGTTAGTGTCCCTGTCAGGGCTCATTATCTCACATTTCTTCACAGTATTGTGCTCCTTCACACCTATACTTATAAAGAGTAGGACTAGTGCTTCACTCAGGGGCTATCATCTCACATTCCATCATTGTTTTGTGCTCCTTCACAGCTGCAATACAAACAATAAGGTTAGTGTCCCTGTCAGGGCTCATTATCTCACATTTCTTCACAGTATTGTGCTCCTTCACACCTATACTTATAAAGAGTAGGACTAGTGCTTCACTCAGGGGCTATCATCTCACATTCCATCATTGTTTTGTGTTCCTTCACAGCTGCAATACAAACAATAAGGTTAGTGTCCCTGTCAGGGCTCATTATCTCACATTTCTTCACAGTATTGTGCTCCTTCACACCTATACTTATAAAGAGTAGGACTAGTGCTTCACTCAGGAGCTATCATCTCACATTCCATCATTGTTTTGTGTTCCTTCACAGCTGCACAAACAAATATTGTTATTGCCTGTCTCAGGGTCCATTGTCTCACCTTTCTTCATAGTTCTATTCTCCTTCAGATGTGCACATACAAAAGGTAAGCTTATTTCCTGTGTCTCAGGACCCATTATCTCACATTCCTTCATGGCTGCACATAGAAACAGTAGGGTTATTGCCCCACTCAGGGCCCATCATTTCACATTCCTTCTAAGCTGCACATACAAAAGTAGGGCTTGTGCCTGTCCCAGGACTTATCATCTCACATTCCTTTACACTTCTGTGCTCCTTCACAGCTGCACAGACAAAGCCTAGGATTAGCGTGTCTCTCTCAGAGCCCATTGTTTCACATTCCTTCACAGCTCCACATACAAACAGTAGGGTTAGTGCCTCTCTCAGTGCTGATCATCTAACATTCCTTCACAGCTGGAAATACAAACAGCCTGTTTCAGGACCCTTCATCCCACATCCCTTCCAAATTCTGCATTCCTTCACAGCTGCATATAGAAATAGTATGTTTAGTGCCTCCTTCAGGGACCACAGTTATGTGCTCTTTCACACCTGTACAATAAAACAATATTTTAGTGTCTCTCTCAGGGCCCATCATCTCACATTTCTTCATTTATAGCTGTAGTTATAAACATAAGGCCCATCTTCTTACATTGCGTCTTAGGTCTGTGGTCCTTCACACCTCCATATAGAAGTAGGTTTAGTGCCTCTCTCAGAACCCATTCTCTCACATTTCTTCATAGTTCTGTGCTTCCTCAGACCTGCACATACAAACAGTAGGGTTAGTGCTCCTATCAGTGCCCATCATCTCACATTTCTTCACAGCTGCACATACAAACAGTAGGGTTAGTGTCTCCATCAGGGCCCATCATCTCACATTCCTTCACAGTTCTGTGCTCCTTCATAGTTGCACATGCAATCAATAGAGTTAGTGCCTCTCTCAAGGCCCATAATCTCACATTCCTTCACAGCTGCACATACAAACAATAGAGTAAGTGTCTCTCTCATGGGCCATGAACTCACATTCTTTCACTGTTATTATCTCTGATGAAGCGTAGTCCTATCTACGCGAAAGCGCTTATCATTTTATCTTGTTACATGGAATAAAATCTACTTTTTAC
Source organism: Protopterus annectens (assembly GCF_019279795.1). NCBI lineage: Eukaryota > Metazoa > Chordata > Ceratodontiformes > Protopteridae > Protopterus > Protopterus annectens. The sequence goes on from NC_056741.1 coordinate 76,391,579, forward strand.
TATAACTGAACAGCGTGATTTTTCATAATACATCGTGGTGAGACCAATATTTCTCTTTACATTATTCTTTCACAGTTCTGTGCTCATTCACAGCTCTACTTATAAACATTAGGATTACTGCCCACTTAGGGCCCATCATACCACATTCCTTCACAGTTCTGTGCTCTTCCCAGCTTCTTATAAAAACAGTATGCTTCGTGCATCTCACTGCCCATAATCTCACATTCCTTCACAATTCTGTACTCTTTCCCAGTTACACATACAAACAGTAGGGTTAGTGTCTCTCTCAGGTCCCATCGTCTGGCATTCCTTCACAGCTCTCTGCTCCTTCACAGTTTCACATACAAACAGTAGAGTTAGTACCTCTCTCAGGACCCATCATCTCACATTTCTTCACAGTTCTGTGTTCCCTCACAGCCATACATATAAACAGGAGGGTTAGTTACATTTTTAGGGCCCATCATTTCAGATTCTTTCAGAATTCTGTGAATCTTCATAGCTATAGATATAAGTAGTTATGTTAGTGCCTGTCTCAGTGCCCATCACCTTGCATTCATTCACAACTGCACATAGAAGCAATAGGGTTAGTGCCTCTGTCTGTACCCATCATTAGAAATTAATTCAGAGTTTTTTCTTCTCCATAGCTGCAAATTCAAACAGTAAGGTTAGTGCCTCTCTCTCTGGACCTGTCATTTCACATTCCTTCTTAGTTCTATGTTACTTCACACCTGCACATAGAAATAGTAGGGCTAGTGCCTCTCTCATGGCTTATTGTCTCACATTCCTTCACATTTCTGTGGTCCTCATACCTGTGTGCACAAACGGTAGGGTTCATTTCTTTTTCCACACTCTTCATCTCACATTCCTTCACAGTTCTATACTCCTTCACAGCTGTACTTGTAAACTGTAGGGTGAGTACCTCGGTTTACCTTTACATCGTCGATCCCAATATGGGCGAAACGACTTCCGCGAATACTGAAGTGCGAACGTCTCCAATGTCAAATTCCGAATAAGCGAACGACAAAACATTGCCCCTGGTGTGGAGGTGTGGCGCAGCCTGAAATGTTGAAATTTGACATATTTTCGACATTTAAAATTTTTCGCTGTTTTGGTTCACTTAAATTAGTCAATTAAGTGGCCAGTAGATGAAGTGTGATCGATGATATAAAGGTAAATCGAGTACCTCACTTAAGGCCTATCATCTCACCTTCCTTTACAACTCTGTGCTCTTTCACAGATGCACATAAAAGCAGTAGAGTTAATGCTTCTCTCAGGGCTCATTGTCTCACATTCCTTCATAGTTCTGTACTTTCACAGCTGCACATACACACATTAGGGTTAGTGCCTCTCTCAGTGCCCATCATCTCACATTCCTTCACAGTTTTGTGCTTTTCACAGCTGTCCTTATAAACATCAGGATTAGCATCTCTCTCAGGCCCATCATCTGACATTCTTCCACAATTCTGTGTTTCTTCACAGCTATGTTTGTATAAAGTGGATTAGTGTCTCTCTCAGGTCCCATCATCTCACATTCCATCACAAATGCATGCACAAAGAGTAGGATTGTTGTCTCTCTCAGGTTGCAATATCTCACACTTCTTCACAGTTTTGTGCTCCTTCAGAACTACATGCACAAATACTAGGGCCCATTGACTCCCATAACTTCACAGTTCTGTGCTCTCTCACAGCTGCACACACATAAATTAAAGATGGCGTTTGTCATGTGAACAGTAGGACCACTGCCTCGCTCAGGCCCCATTATCTTACTTTACTTAAGAGTTCTTTGCTTCTTCACAGCTGCAGATACAAACAGTAGCGTTAGTGTGTCCCTCTGTACCTGTCATCTCACATTGCTTCTTAGCTCTGTGTTCCTTCACAGCAGCGCAAACAAATAAGGTTATTGCCTCTCTCTTGGTCCATTGTCTTACATTTCTTCATAGTTATATGCTCCTTCAGAGATGCACATACAAAAAGTAGGGTTAGTGCCACTCTCTCAGTGCCTATCATCTCATATTCCTTCACAGCTGCACATACAAACAATAGGGTTAGTGTCTCTCCTCGGGCCCATCCACTCGCATTACTTCAGACTTCTGTGCTTTTCACAGCTGTACTTATAAAAAGTAGAATTAGTGCCCGACTTCGGGCCCATCATCTTATATTACTTCACAGTCCTGTGCTCCAACTACAAATACAAATGGTAGGGTTAGTGTCTCTCAGGGCCAATAACTTCACATTCCTTCACAGTTCTGTGCTCCTTCACAGGAGAACATACAAATAGTAGGGTCAGTACCCCTCTCAGGGTGCATTACTACACATTCCTTCTCAGCTGCACATACAAACAATAGGGTTAGTGCCTATCTCAGGGCTCATCATCTCACATTCATTCACAGTTCTGTGCTCTTCAAAGCTACAAATACAAATAGTAGGGCTAGTGCCTTTCAATGCCCATAATCTCACACTCCTTCACAATTCTGTGCTCCTTCGCAGCTACACATACAAATAGTAGGGTTACTGCCTCTCTCAGTAGCCATCACCTTGCATTCCTTCACAGCTGCATATATGAACAATAGGGTTAGTGCCTCTCTCAGGACCCATCATCTCACATTCCTTCTTAGTTCTGCATTCCTTCATAACTGCACATACAAATAGTAGGGTTAGCCCCTCCCTCGGGGACCATTGTCTCACATTCCTTCACAGTTCTGTGCTCCCTCACACCTGCACATACAAACAATATTTTAGTGTCTCTCTCAGGGCCAGTCATCTCTCATTCCTTCACAGCTCCATGTTTGGCACAGCTGTAGTTATAAACATTACTATTAGTGCCTCACTCAGGACCCATCATCTTACATTGTTTCTTAGTTCTGTGGTCCTTCACAGCTCCATATAGAAATAGGTTTAGTGCCTCTCTCCAGCGCCCATTGTTACAGATTCATTCACAGTTCTGTGCTAATTCACAGCTGAACATACAGTCTGTAAGGTTAGTGCTTCTCTCAGTGCCCATCATCTCACATTTCTTCACAGCTGAACATACAAACAGTAGGGTTAGTGTCTCCACCAGCGCCCATCGTTACAGATTCCTTCACAGTTCTGTGCTAATTCACAGCTGCACATACAGTCAGTAAGGTTAGTGCTTCTCTCAGTGCCCATCATCTCACATTTCTTCACAGCTGAACATACAAACAGTAGGGTTAGTGTCTCCACCAGTGCCCATTGTTACAGATTCCTTCACAGTTCTGTGCTAATTCACAGCTGCACATACAGTCAGTAAGGTTAGTGCTTCCTTCAGTGCCCATCATCTCACATTTCTTCACAGGTGCACATACAAACAGTAGGGTTAGTGTCTCCACCAGCGCCCATCGTTACAGATTCCTTCACAGTTCTGTGCTAATTCACAGCTGCACATACAGTCAGTAAGGTTAGTGCTTCTCTCAGTGCCCATCATCTCACATTTCTTTACAGCTGAACATACAAACAGTAGGGTTAGTGTCTCCACCAGTGCCCATCGTTACAGATTCCTTCACAGTTCTGTGCTAATTCACAGCTGAACATACAGTCTGTAAGGTTAGTGCTTCTCTCAGTGCCCATCATCTCACATTTCTTCACAGCTGCACATACAAACAGTAGGGTTAGTGTCTCCACCAGTGCCCATCGTTACAGATTCCTTCACAGTTCTGTGCTATTTCACAGCTGCACATGCAGTCAGTAAGGTTAGTGCTTCTCTCAGTGCCCATCATCTCACATTTCTTCACAGCTGCGCATACAAACAGTAGGTTTAATATCTCCATCAGGGCCTATCTTCTCATATTCCTTCACAGTTCTGTGTTCCCTCACAGTCTTACATATAAACAGGAGGGTTAAATATACTTTTAGGGCCCATCATTTCCAATTCTTTCAGAACATTTCATCTGACATTTCTTCACAGTTCTGTGTTCCCTCACAGCCATACATGTCAACAGTAGGGTTAGTAACACTTTCAGGGACCATCATTTTAGATTATTTCAGAATTCCTTGAAACCCACAGCTGTAGGTATAAACAGTTAGGTTATTGCATCTCTTAGTGCCCATCATCTCACATTCCTTCACAACTGCACATACAGCCAATAGGGTTAGTGTCACTCTCAGGGCCCATCATCTCACATTTCTTCACAACTGCTCATACAACCAATAGGGTTAGTGTCTCTCTCAGGGCCCATCATCTCACATTCCTTCACAACTGCACATATAACCAATAGGGTTAGTGTCTCTTTCAGGGCCCATCATCTCACATTTCTCCACTATTCTGTGTTTCTTCACAGTTGTCCTTATAATCTCACATTGCATCACAACTGCATGTACAAAGAGTAGGGTTATTGTCTCTCTCAGGACCCAACATCTCACACTTTATGGTTCTGTGCTCCTTCAGAACTGCACACACAAATAGTAGGGTTAGTGTGTCTCTCAGGGCCCATTGTCTCACATAACTTCACATTTCTGTGCTCTCTCACAGCTACACACACAAAGGGTAGGGTTAGTGTCTCTCTCAGGGCCCATTCTCTCACATAACTTCACAGTTCTGTGCTCTCTCACAGATGCACACACAAAAATTATGGATAGTGTTTCTCTCAGTGCCCATCATTTTACATTCAATCACAGCTGTGGGTACAAGCAATAGGGCTAGTGTCTCTCTGATAGTCCATCTTCTCACATCATGTCACAGTTCTGTGCTCCTTCACATCTGTACTGATAAACAGTAGAATAGGTGCCTCTCCCAAGGCCCATCATCTCACATTCCTTCACAGTTCTATGCTCCCTCACAGCTGCACATACAAAGAGTATAGCTACATATAGAAACAGTAGGATTAGTGTCTCGCTCAGGGCCTATCATCTTACTAAATTACACAGTTCTGTGCTCCTTCACAGCTATAGTTATAAACAATAGGACTACTGCCTCACTCAGGGCCCATCATCTCACATTCTTTAAGAGGTCTGTGCTTCTTCACAGTTGCAAATACAAACAGTAGGGTTAGTGTGTCTCTATGGACCTGTCATCTCACATTCCTTCTTAGTTCTGTGTTCCTTCGCAGCTGCACATACAAATAGTAGGGCTAGTGCCTCTCTCAATGCCTATTGTTTCACATTCCTTCACAATTCTGTGCTCCCATAAACCTGCACATAAAAACCAGTATGGTTGGTGTCTCTCTCACAGCTCATTGTCACATTCCTCCACAGTTCTGTGCTTCTTCACAGCTGCACATACAGACAATAAGTTTCGTGACCCACTCAGGGCTCATCTCACATTCCTTCACAGTGCCATGCTCCTTCATAGTTGTGCTTATAAACAGTAGGAGTAGTGCTTCACTCTGACCCATTCCTTCTTTGTTCTGTGTTCCTTCACAGCTGCACAAACAAATAGGGTTACTGCCTCTCTCAGGGCCCATTGTTTCACATTCCTTCATATTTCTGTGCTCCTTCAGAGGTTCATGTAAAAAGGTAGGTTAGTGCCTCTCTCAGAGCCCATCATCTCATATTTCTTCACAGATGCTCATACAGACAATAGGGTTAGTGTCTGCCACAGGTCCCATTGACTCACATTCCTTCACATTTCTGTGCTCCTCACAACTGTTCTTATAAACAGTAGTATTGATACCCAACTTAGATCCCATCATCTCACATTCCTTCACAATCCTGTGCTCCTTCACAGCTGCACATACAAACAGGAGGGTTAGTGCACCTCTCAGGGTCATCATTGCACATTCCTTCTAAGCTGCACATTTAAATAGTAGGGTTAGTACCCATCTCATGGCTCATCATTTCACATTCCTTCCCACTTCTGTGCTCCTTCACAGCATCACATGCAAAGCCTAGGATTAGTATCTCCCTCAGGGCCCATCATTTCACATTCTTTCACAGCTCTGCATACAACAGTAGGGCTAGTGCCTCTCACAGGACCTGTTATCTCATGCTCCTTCTTAGTTCTGCTTTTCTTCACAGCTGCACATACAAACAGTAGGGTTAGTGTCTCCACCAGGGCCCATAGTCTCACATTCCTTCACAGTTCTGTGCGCCTTCACAGCTGCACATGCAAACAGTAGGGTTAGTGTCTCCACCAGGGCCCATAGTCTCACATTCCTTCACAGCTGCACATGCAAACAGTAGGGTTAGTGTCTCCACCAGGGCCCATAGTCTCACATTCCTTCACAGCTGCACATGCAAACAGTAAGATTAGTGTCTCTATCAGGGCTCATCATTTCACATTTCTTCTCAACTGTGTGCTCTTTCACAGCCGTATTTATAAACAGTAGGATTAGTGCATCACTAAAGGCCTGTCATCTCACATTCCTTCTCTATTCTGTGATCCTTTGCAGCTACACATACAAATAGGTTTAGTGCCTCTCCCAGAACTCACTGTGGTCCTTCAGAGCTGCGCATATACACATTAGGGTTAATGCCTCATGTATTTTTATGTCATGCACAGGGGTTCTGATTTCACTGCAATCAATTTAGTGTGTGTTTGTGTGTGTGTGTCTCTCTACTCAGCATAGAAGAGATGTTATCCTACAGTTACATTGCTAATGGCACAGCTTGCCAGTATTTTGATACTTGCACCTGCCTACACATCCATTTCATGCAGACTTCCCACCTTTTTCTCTCCAACATGCACTGCTGATGTCATCCACTATAAGTTGACCTACAGGCATACAAATGTCAGACTTGTATCATGGTGCTTGTGTTGAGTACTGTGTTCTGTAGTCTGCGCACCTTGATAGGGAGGGGGTTCTGTTCTCACTGCAATCAACTTGGTGTGTGTGTGTGTGTGTGTGTGTGTGTGTGTGTGTGTGTGTGTGTGTGTGTGTGTGTGTGTGTGTGTGTGTGTGCGTGTGTCTCTACTCAGCAGAGTAGACATGCTATCCTACATTTACTTCTCCAGAGTAATGGCTTGCCAGTATTTTGATACTTGCACTATCAGATTATTGCATATGAGTCATCCCAAAAGGGCATGATCAGACACTGGCCTGGAGCCCAGGCAGATGTCACATTAGGTTCATAGGTTCATAGGAGGTTACTAGTCTATTGGCCCTAGGGCCTTTATAAGCCTAGCCATATTATACCCTTTTTACCTTATTGACCAGGTTGTATGGTCTATATTTGCAGCGTAGGTCTATGATCAGCACCGACTGCTCTTATCCAAGAAGGACATAGGTAACAACCCCCGGGGTAAATTTATGGTCTCCCATCTAGTTGTCTAAGTTAATAGGGTCATTGAGGAACAATGTTTTACATAAATTGGGAAGTTGTTCCAGAGGAGTGGCAATCTCTGGGAGACATATCTGTCTCTCCAGCATGTCCTGTTAATGTTGCAGGCTAGGTTAAGATCTGTAGAGTGAGTAAATCTTCTCCCATGTGACTTGCAGATGTGCAGAATTTGCATAAGGGCAGGGTCCGAGACAGCTTTGTAGGCCAGGTACAAGTCACCTCTCGGCAGCTTATAAGATACAGAGTACAGTGACAGGGCTTTCAGTCTCTCCATGTAGGTCATGTGATGAAGGCCCTGAATTTTCTTGGTGAGAAACCTCTGCGGTTTCTCCAGCTGCTGCAGGTGTCTGGTGAGGTACATACAGAAGGGAGGATTATACCCTATTAGTGTTCTGATAAGGAGTGAGTGCAGGGGAGTTATAACATCCTTATCTCCGGATGCAATACCCTTACCTATGAGATGTGCGACATAGAAGGCCTTCCTTACTACCGTGGACACATGTCTCTGGATGCAATACCCTTACTTATGAGATGTGCGACATAGAAGGCCATCCTTACTACCGTGGACACATGTCTCTGGATACAATACCCTTACCTATGAGATGTGCGACATAGAAGGCCTTCCTTACTACCGTGGACACATGTCTCTGGATGTAATGCCCTTACCTATGAGATGTGCGACATAGAAGGCCTTCCTTACTACTGTGGTCACATGTCTCTGGATGCAATGCCCTTACTTATGAGATGTGCGACATAGAAGGCCTTCCTTACTACTGTGGACACATGTCTCTGGATGCAATGCCCTTACCTATGAGATGTGCGACATAGAAGGCCTTCCTTAATACTGTGGACACATGTCTCTGGATGCAATGCCCTTACTTATGAGATGTGCGATATAGAAGGCCTTCCTTACTACTGTGGACACATGTCTCTGGATGCAATGCCCTTACTTATGAGATGTGCGACATAGAAGGCCTTCCTTACTACCGTGGACACATGTCTCTGGATGCAATGCCCTTACTTATGAGATGTGCGACATAGAAGGCCTTCCTTACTACCGTGGACACATGTCTCTGGATACAATACCCTTACTTATGAGATGTGCGACATAGAAGGCCTTCCTTACTACCGTGGACACATGTCTCTGGATGCAATGCCCTTACTTATGAGATGTGCGACACAGAAGGCCTTCCTTACTACCGTGGACACATGTCTCTGGATGCAATACCCTTACTTATGAGATGTGCGACATAGAAGGCCTTCCTTACTACCGTCGACACATGTCTCTGGATGCAATACCCTTACTTATGAGATGTGCGACATAGAAGGCCTTCCTTACTACCATGGACACATGTCTCTGGATGCAATGCCCTTACTTATGAGATGTGCGACATAGAAGGCCTTCCTTACTACCGTGGACACATGTCTCTGGATGCAATGCCCTTACTTATGAGATGTGCGACATAGAAGGCCTTCCTTACTACTGTGGACACATGTCTCTGGATGCAATGCCCTTACCTATGAGATGTGCGACATAGAAGGCCTTCCTTACTACTGTGGACACATGGTGATCGAAGTTAAGGTTGCTATTAACCTGTGTCCCAAATCTTCCACCTCAGGGATTGAGCTAAGGGGAGTACTGTTAATACTGTAATTTGCAAGGACTTCCCCTTTGCCAAAAGTATGATACACTTCTTTGCATTTAGTTTAAGTCTATGGCTTTGGCACTACTCATTTGTCTCTGTAAGCTCTTTTTCTAGTGTTGTTGGTGGACTCAGTGATTGCACCCAGTTTGCAGTCATCGATGTACTTGTTAAGTCACAGGCCATCTATTTTTGCCTGGACTTCTAAGAATACATTCCACACAGTAGGGGGCCCAGCACAGATCCTTGTGTTACACAAGTGGTGACTGGTCTTCTGGTAGAGGGGGAATCCCCAACTTTGACTGTATGCGTTCTGTTGGTGAGTCAGTCGGCCACCCATCTAGTGCGATATGGGTTAATTCTCAGTTTTTAATTTCTCCAAGTCTTTTGGGTTTCTGATATCATGACGGGAATGGACCCCATTCCTAAGTCAAATTACGATTAAAGTTCATGAAATTATTGTTTCACTCTTTGATGTTAGACAAAAGTGCTCTTCGCAGCACCCACAATGTGCCCAGTAATGACTCCTTCTGCAGTTCGTATGGTGTTACATGAATTGGTAACATATCTAAATATGATTGTAAATTCTTTTTTATAAGACCAGTTGCTCCTACTACTACTGGAACTGTCTGGGTATCGTTCTTCCACATGGCTCTCATTTCTGCCTACAGATCAATGTATTTTATGCAAGACACTGTAATCACTGGGTGCGGCAATTTCATTGATCAAAGTTACTTTTGTCTTCTTTTCTTGGACCACTATATATGTTTTTCTAGCATCTGTTTTTTGAACTGTTGGTATTGGGTGATCCCATGTGATATAAACTTCATCATTTTCTATGATTCTCTGCGGCTCATGTTTCCAGTGTTTTTCAGCCACTTTGATACCATAATGTTTGCACAATCTTCAGTGTAACAGTCTCTCCACATTATTATGCCTTTCAGTATACAGTCCCTCTGCCATTAGTGAGTCGCTACCAGCAACAAGGCGTGTGACTGTTTCCAATTCGGTTTTGCAAAACCTACATTTGTCTGTTTCTTCCACATGTTCAATGGACTTTGTAAACCAGTGTATACGTAGCCCACTGTCTTGGGCTGGCAATATTAACCTTTCATTTCTTGATGCAAATTCACCTCTCCTTAACCATTCCTACATTTGTTCTTGACCAACATGAGGCTCTTCCAGAAGTTTTCTATACTTGCAACTATATTTATGTTTTTTCCACTTTTCTTGCCTTCTCGTCTGGTCCTTTACCTTATATTCTTTCTTTTGTTTTTTAGCACATTCAGTTGCTGCCTAGTTTTTAGCAACTTCTGATTTGATTTCCATTCCTGCTTGACATTGATATGCTTCTGCTAAATTAAGCAGAGATGTCATCTTAAATTTATTCTTCTCATGTTTCAAAACTTCCACTACATTTGGATCTTGTGAGGTCAGTAAATATGTGTGAAGTCCCATGATTGCAGATCTATACATGTAATCAATTTCAAGAAGACCCATGCCGCCTTTGGAATGGGGAATATATAATCTTTTTATACACATTGATTTTTATAAATCATTTGGTGAGTATGAAGCATCCTTCTTGTCTTAATATCCAATCTACCCAACACTTTTTGGGGCCAGTCAATCACTTCAAAACTATAAGTTAGGACAGGAAGAGCAAATTGATTTATGGCTTGGATCTTGTTCCTAGATGTCAATGTTGTTTTCAGGATTAATTTAAGTCTTCTAAAGTACTCCTTACTAAGCTTTATTTGCATTTGTTCATGTTTTATTGCTGATCCTTCATCAATTCCCATGTATTTATACACCCCCTCTTGCTCAAGTTCTTTTATATCACATTCTTTTTCCTGGTGCTGCAGTTTTCCTTTTTTAAAGGTTGCTTTTGCACATTTATCAAGACCAAATGACATTCCAGTATCATCTGAAAAAGTTTTGACAACCTGCAGCTGTGCTTTCAGTTCCTCATCTGATGAGCTATACAGTTTTAAATCATCGACAAAGAGAAGATAAGAAGTCTTTAGACTTTGTTGTTTTCTAAAAGCCAAACTGTAGCCATGACCTAAGCTGTTAAGTAAACAGCTTAATGGATTAATGGCAAGGCAGAATAGTAACGGTGACACAGAGTCACCCTGGAATATCCTCCTTTGCATTTTTATCCCTGGGATAATAATCTGCCCTTTATCATGCCATGCCTGAGTGGGGGATTGTGTCAAAAGCCTTGGCTAAGTCAAAATAGGCTGTATGTACTGTTTTGCCTTCATCCAGGGCTTTGGTGACGTTCTTGAAGTAGTCCACCAGGTTTAATAAGAATGATCTATCCTTAATAAAGCCAAGCTGAGTCGGGTCAAGAGTTTGAAGGTCACCTATGTCTTTGTTGATAAGGTTCATGCTGATTCTCACCATGGCCTTGCAGATAGGGCTGGTTAGACTTATGGGTCTGTAGTTTCCAGGGTTGGTTGCTGGACCCCCCTTAGGCAAGGGAATTACTGTTGCTGTTTTCCCCTCTGCTGGGACAAAGCCAGTAGTTAGACTGTGGTTGAAGAGCGTGTCAAGTGGTTCCACTAGGTCCTGTTTTAGACCATTTAGTAGGCAGCCTTGGATGTTATTCAGTCCCAGAGAGGCTGTGTGTTTGGCCATAGAGAGTGTGGTTATGACCTGCTCTTTGGAGGTACTAGGTAGAGAATTGGTAACAGGTATGCTTTAGGGTATGTATGGTAGGGACAGGGAGGTGAAGTTTGTGCCAAATCTGTCTGCTAGTAGGTTGGCGATGTCCTCAGGGTCAGTATGAGTGGTACGGTCCACTACTAGTTCAGCACAAAGCTGGGGCTTCCCTTTTAGATTTCTGAAATAGCTAAAGAATGCCTTGCAACTGTTCTTAGCTAGGTCTGCTAGTTTCACTTTGTAATTGGCTTTAGAGGACTTTACAAGATACCTAATTTGCTTGTTCAAGCTGTGGAGGATGTCCTTCCTCTGCTGAGTCAGTTCCCTCTTGTTCTTAGATATTAGTTTATTCCTCTTGTTGTATAACCTATTTATGCTTGATGTCCATCAGGGTGGCTTTTTTTTTTTTTTTTTTTTTTTTTTTTTGTGAGGACCTTGTTTTTTGTTGTGAAATGATCAGGTACAGCGGAGTCTTTATATTAGTACAGGTGTTTATACAGAGCATTTGTGTACACCTCTGTGTTAACAGGCATTGTTGACGGTGGTACCAAGGGGTTTGGAACTATTTATTCCATCACTTAGGAGGCTATAGTTTCTTTGTAGAATTTTTTTATCCTTTTTACTCTTGGGGGGGGGCAGGTATGATCGTTGATTCAAATGAGACTGAATTATGATCAGATCTTATCAGGGAGGGCAACACACAGGTGGTAGTGTTGACACCCGTAAGTTGGTGAGTAGTAAGTCTAGAATATTCAAGCCCCTTGTGGGGGTGCAGACTATCTGTTAGAGAGCATTTGTATTAACAAAGTCCAGGAACCTTAGGGTAAGTGTGTTTGTGCTCAAAAATTACTTGAATCTCCTTGTGTTCTGACTGTGCTTCTCAAACATTTTGGAAATGTAGAGTATATTTTAGAGCATTTATTACAACTGTATTTGCCTTAATATGTCTACAACTCAAGTGCTCTAGGTTGTACTGCATCTGAATTGTTTGTGTTTTAGCTGCTTTTCTGTACATATAGACTTCTCTGTATATGTAGACTAGCTACTTATTCTGCTGTATTACGGCCACTTAAATCATTTTCCAGTTGTGCACTTGCCTTGCTTCATTTAAAAAGTTTTACATGCTAATTTTGTAGAGTTTTAATTGCATTTACTGTTTAGGACTACACACTCAAGTGTGTTACCCTTTTCTGTGTTTATTTACTGTATTATTGCATTGTTTAGCCTGTTTTAACAACAAAAAAAATATACTATCTTGTTTGCTCATTTCCCACCTTTCCTAGCTAGGATAGTCCAGATCCCAGGCTTTGCTGGTTTCAGGACTTTATTTTCTGTGCTCAGAGCTATCCAGACCTTGCTGTGGTAGAGGGAAGTCCTACTGCTTTACCAGTGTGAGTGGTGAGCATTGTACTGCCTATCTAACGCTAGAGGAGTGGTTTCCAGCTCTGAAATTGTAATTTTATTAGCCATTCTGTGATGATTTCTATCCCTTTTCAACTTTCTGGCTTAAAAATGCATGTGTTTGCACATTTTTCGCATCGTGCAACACCACGAGGCTACAGTTAAACTATTCCAGTTTCCAGAAAGTCTGCTCTTCAAATTTTCCCTTAGAACTAGCTGGTTTCTCATTAGTAGCACTAAAATCTGAACCCCTGTGACTAGCACTTGCTCTAGAACCTGCTGGAAAGCACTAAGAAGCCTAAAACTGATACACGCACTTAACTCTCCTTGTCAATAAGGAGAAATTAATTGTAGGCACTAAACAGCCTATAATTGCAAAGTACCTTGCAAAGATAAGGGTAAACAGCTCTTATACTTTACAAAAAAAGCATCTAAATAGGCATGTCCAAGGGTCAGCTTCCTGTGATTTTTCCTGTCCACCTAGTGAATCTGGACATACTGGGGCAATGCGGCAACTGCCTCATGTAAACAGACAACCCTCTCCTCCTACCACCCAACACTACAACCTGCGAGAGATGTACTTACATAGCCAAACTGGAAGCAAAGCTCTCTCCATCCAAGATTGTGCTAGGCAGTGAAGGGGAGAAGGTTAACACCTGCACTACACCTCATGCAACTCATAGCCCTTCAAAACCCACACCATCAACACCCACACATAGCAACACTAAACCCACATATGCTAAGGCCCTTAACATTAACCTGCCCAAGCAAAAAGGACCTCCGAAGCTGAAACGCAAACAAACACCAGTCACAACCAAAGTGACACATAGCTCCAAACACCAGTGTGCCACCCAACAACAGCCCCTAAGGCAAGACAATGTACCCAACACTTTAGTCATAGGTGACTCTATAGTCAGGCACACTGAAACCATTCAGAAGGCTGAACAAGGAGAAAATTACAGTCAGCTGCCTGTTGTGTGCCAGGATCCACCACATAATGCTTGTACTCAAGTCACTAAACAACAAATACAAATACGACTCTGTCATTGTCCATGCGGGAGTGAATGACTTTAGACGTACCTCCCTGGACTACATGAAAAGAGACATGGAAGAGCTCTCAGATCATGTGGCCCAGGCAGGTATGACCCTAGCCCTGAGTAGCATCCTGCCTTCACCCAGAATGATACTACAGTATCTTAATTTAGAATTAGGTATTTGATGAATTATTTAATATATTTAATATATTCAATATATTAGTAAATATTTTTGATAATTAAATAAAGAAAATAGTATAATATGTTCACATTTATACATGAGATTACTAATATAATAAAACAATATAATTGGTATATTTAAAAATGTATATATTTCATATGAATATTTATTTAGAAATTATTGTGAGATCACTTTAAATATGTACAATAAGTTCTTTTCCCTCCTTTTTTGGAATTAATTATATAATTAATTGATTGATTGATCTAATTGATGCATATATAAAAACTGCCATTGTGCTGCATTGAGTTGTGATCCTTTGAAGGCGAATTGCCGAGGTACCAGGTCTTTGAAAAAATAATAAAGGAGATTATTGCTGGAAAAGTATCGGCTGTTTGGTGTGTTATCTCTTTATCTATTATTGTGCTTCTGCATCGTTTGCTTTATTTAAGGACAAAATGATTGACTTCAACAATTGGCTGAGCTTCTGGTGTCATTCAAAGGGGATCCAGTATCTGTCTGCCTGGGAAGACATGATTGGCAAACCACGATGCTTTGCCAGAGATTATCTGCACCTGTCACCCCTGGGATTCAGGTTACTGGCTAAAGCTCTTGCCACTCCTATAGTGCCTTTTTTAGGCAAGGTTCAAAGGACAAAACCACCACCGTAACAGATACAAGCATGCAAAATCTGAAGGTAATGCTACTCAATGCTAGAAGTCTAAACCTCAAAATGCACTCTCTTGAGGCACTCCTAAAGATGGAGAACATCGATATCTGTGCAGTAACTGAGACTTGGTTCAAGGCTCCAGTGAGCACCCCTGCAATACCAGGCTACAACTCTTACCACACTTTTCAGCCACAAAACCAAGACCAAAACACTAAAGGGGGAGGAGTGTCCATATTCACCAAGGATAGTCACACCTCCAGGCTAGTTGCCCAACACAATGCATCTGAAATTCTCCAGGTGCAACTAACACTAGGTAAGACTGCAATTCAAATTGTAGCTTGCTACAGATCCCCCACCATGCCCCAAGATTCTCACTACACCTTTCTAAACATACTGGAAAATATTAAGATACAACCAAACACCCTAATACTGGGTGATTTCAACTACCCTGCCATTAACTGGGAAAACTACTCGGGTACCAACTCCTTTTCCCAATGATTCTTGGAATTCATAAATTCCAATGCCCTGGATCAACTAATCCATTGTCCCACCAGGGGCTCCAATATCCTACGCCTGGTCATTACCAACATGGGAGATAGCTGCTCCACACCAGTGGTCACCCACTCATTGGTCAAATCACCCTTGACATCCACATCCCTCCCCCACCCCCCAGTAAGGAAACCTCCTTAAAAAACACCTCCAAAGCCAACTTCATGCTAATGAAGTCAGAAGTGACAAACTTCATGACACCCATGCAAACAGGATCTGAACGTTCGACTGCAGAATCCTACACTAAGGCACTGTACGAACACATCCACTTGTGCATGAATCGTGCCATCCCAAATAGAACCAAGATGCTGTCCTCCAAAAAAAAGGAAGCCAATCTGGTGGTCCCCTGCTATAAACAAACTATAAAACAGAAGGAAAAAACTGTTGCAGAAAAGAGGAAAATCCCAGGATGCAATAAACTCCCTCACCAGCCTCAGTAAGAAGCTGAGATCCCTCATTAAATCCTCAAAAGCTAGTTACGAAAATAAAATTGCCAAAGATTCCAAAGGACCCTGCATTCTATAGTTATATCAATAATCTAAATGGCAATGCTCAGATCTGCTCTGAGCTTCAACAGAATGGCCTTAAATATACTGATCCCAAGGATATTGCCAATATTCTGGCAGATCGATTTAGTGCCAACTTCACCCTCCTCTCACCCCCTAAAGGGCCCATCTCAATACCAAAAGATTGCCAAATTCTGGTAATCACGGCCACAATGATAGAAACCACACTCTCCAAAGCTAAGAATACAGCATCCATGGGACCAGATGACATCTCAGGCTGTGTACTACATGAATTAAAAAATTAACTGGCACCTCACCTAAGTGTCATGTTTAATCATAGCCTCACCTCAGGCTTCGTGCTCACTGAGTGGTGCACAGCTATAATTATCCCACTCCACAAGGGGGGATCCTCCTTGGATCCCGGGAACTACCATCCCATCAGTCTGATGAGCCTGATCTGCAAGGGCATGGAACACATTATCATGGAGCTTATAAACAATGGCATTGGCAACCCTCAAACAATGGACCCCACCCAGTTTGGGTTTGTGAAGGGCCGATCTTGTCTCCTGAACCTGATTGACTTCTTTGAATCAGTCTCCAGAGCTGTGGATGAGGGTAAGGAGGTCCACACAGCCTATCTGGACCTCGCCAAGGCCTTCGACACCATCCCCCACTCTGGAATCATAGATAAACTTACTAAGCTGGGCATAAATCCCTACATCACTTGATGGGTTGCCAACTGGCTTACTGACAGAACCCACACTGTAAAAGTAGTCAACTCCAAATCCAGCTCCAGACAAGTGACAAGTGGAGTACCTCAGGGTTCAGTCCTGGGACCACTCGTTTGGCATCTACTTCTCTGAAGTACAGGCCAACACTAATGGACTCTGGCTAACAAAGTTTGCAGATGACTGCAAACTGGGAGCCATTACTGAATCCCCAAATGATGTGGATATTCTACAAAAGAGCCTTACAGAAACAGATGCCTGGTGCCAGAGCCATGGGTTCAAGCTTAATGCCAAGAAATGTATAGTTATCCCCTTTGGAAAAAAACATGTACCCATGAATTACCACATAGGTGGCAGTATACTAAACATCAAAAGTGTGATGAGACACTTCGGGACACAGGTGGACAGTGGTCTCACTTTTGATAACCTCATTGCCACAACAGTCAGGAAATCCTTCTATGTGGCCCACCTCATCACTAAGGGCTTTTCATCCAGAAAAAAGGAGGTCATTGGCCCACTGTACTCATCCCTCCTAGACCCATTATAGAGTATATTGCCCCATTTGGTTTGTACCTCACAAGACATCTGCAACAGCTGGAAAGGCTACAGAAATACCTCACTAAAAGAATCACAGGCCTAAAGCAGATGCCATATGCTGACCATCTAAAAAAACTCCAGCTATCCTCTGTGGCATATTGTCTACTCAGAGGTGATCTCTGCTTAACGTACAAGGTCATGTCAAACCCTGAGCTGTTGGACATGCTCCACTTAAAGAAATCCCTATCCCTCAGAGACACATGCTCCAGGGATCTAAACCTTGTCATCACAATGACAAACATGCTGGAGGGATAGGTTCCTGACCCAGAGACTCCCCATACTCTGGAATAGACTGCCCATAGATGTCAAGCAGAGCGCCTCCTTGGCCCTCTTCAAAAGGAACCTTGATGATTGGATGGGAGATAGGAAATTAATAAAGAGAGCGTTTCTTATTCTATTAGTTTTCTTGATAGATAGGAAATTCACCCTGGGGATCATGTCAGTCACCTTGCTAGACAGGGGTCCATTGAAGTAAATATTGTGGGAAGAAATATCCAGGGAATTGTTATGGCTAGGCTTGTATAGGCCCTAGGGCCGATAGCCTAGTACCAACCTATGAACCTATATATAACGCCCAATCAATGGAAGGATTGTTGAAATCACCCATGACCAAGGTATTTGGCTGTATAGTGAGTGACTCAAGTAGGTCCAGGTTGGCAAAGTAGTTCTCATGATTCATGATGGGGGACCTATAGCTAACAATGATATGGAAGGGGGTTTTACCTACAGTTAGTTGGACTTGGAGAAGCTCTAGGGAGTTGTACTGTTTGAGCAGCCTTGAGGTGTATTTGTCATTAATGAAGATGTATACATCTCTGCCTTTGTTTTTCTCATGCATGGTTTGAAGTTTGAATATGTGGAAGGCATTGTAGCCTTGTATGGCTGGGTGGCTGTCTGTGGCCTTGAACCATGTCTCCGTGACTGCACAGACGCTGGCATCTTCCAAGGTAAACAGTACTTCCAGTGAGTGCAGTTTCTGATTTAGACTTCTTGCATTAAGCAGCATCACCTTAGGTTTGTCTCTAGTGAATTTTTAACCTCAGGAATTTTGTTGTCATTACATTGCCTAAATAAAGGCACTATGGGGGAGGCTAGTACCTTTGCCAGTAACTGAAAGCCAAGAGGCAACAGGTGAAGATCATCTCTGGCAAAGCAGTGTGGTCTATCGACCATATCTTCCCAGGCTGATAGATACTGGACCCCCCTGGATTGACAACTGAAGCTAGCCAATTGATGAAGTCAATCATTTTTTGTTTATATTGAGGCAGCATCCTGGGTGAAGTTAGAATGCTGCTTAGGGCTAGGGACATGCCTGCCTGAGATACATAATCTGAGAGCTCAGCCATGTCTCTTCATATAGTCCAATGAGGTATGTCTCACGTCATTCTCTCCAACGTGGACTATGACAGAGTCATAACAGTACTTGTTGTTGGGAGACTTGAGTGCATGTGTGATCTGACGGATCCTGGCACCTGACAGGTAGCTGAATGTGACCTTCTTGAGCAGTCTAGTGATGGGGACATCTCTGTGTCTCACTATGGAGTCACCTATGACAAAGACATTTGGTTTTGAGGTGTTTTGCCTTAAGGGCTTATTGGCTGAGACAGTGTTGTGTCTATTATTATGTGTAGTGGATTCTGTTGGGTCTACAGTGTGTGCATTACGTTTACTCTGGGAGGTCTCTGATCTTTAGGTAGGCTTCTAGTGAGTACCTCTGTGTATGTGGGTTTAGGTGCTGTGAACATGTTATGTGCACAAGGTGAAGTATGTGTACTGACAACCTGTTTGATA
>NC_056741.1:77137252-77152252 GCF_019279795.1 Protopterus annectens
GCTGAATGACAAAAAATGTGCTTATTTGTTGTATGTAAAAGTAATAGTGGGCGGTTCTCACAAGAAATAACAAAAAGTTTATTAATATATAAAATAAAAAAAAAAAGCACAAGAGGTGCCTTGTGTTGAGGGCGATACTCTCTCAAGGTTATAGTGGGCAGATCCCACAGCAACTAAGGACAAGTTGTTACTGTATATATTAAAAAAATAGGAATTTAACAAAAGGAGGTGCCTTGTGTCAAGGGTGGTACCCTCAGGAATAAAAAAAGGTAAGAGGCATGACTGTTTGCCACTGTGCTGCTTTGCTAACAATGTACAACTGATGTCTGTGTTGTTGTGTGATGTATGACTCCAGAAAGCGAGAGAAGTTAAAGTGAGTTAATTCAAATTTATGAGCCTACAGCATGTTGAAATGCGTGTCTGTTGTTAAATCAAGTTCAGGTGTGTGTGTGAAAATACCCTCAAAGGGTCCAAAACAGTGGTCAGTTCTGGACACAGTTATCCCAATTGCAATGCTGGAGCTGTAACTTTTGAGCTCATGATGGGATAAAAGCAAGAGGGTACTGTTGGAAAAGGCTGATCAGAACCTCTGCTCTGGTCACTGCATGATTACAGAATTCTTACCCTTCCATCCCTGAATGCTGTGTGGATTGATATAGTTCTATAGTTATTTTTCTCAACTGCCAGGATCCAGGCTCTGTAAGGTAAGTCTTACGCAAAAAAAAAATGAAAAAAAATGGGAACAAAGAAAACCAGGCAGCATCCAATCCATGCAGAGAGAACACCTGCATATTTTATGTATTAAAGGAAGTAGTAAGTATTTGCATGACTGGTTTCAGCTTATTAAGAATTGTTCAGGTTTGGTGTTTCCATTAAATGGAACTTATGATAGGGATAAATTAAAGAACTTGAAAGGTATTTTGGAAAAAGGAGAAAAACAAAGTAAGTGGGGAACAAATGCCAGTATTTTATTCTTAAATGTTTAAGCAGGAAGACCACGAAACCAAGTAAAAACGCTGCTCATTCAGTAAAAGACAAGAAATTTAATAAATCCCAAAGGTGCGATACATAAAACACGAACTTCAATGGTTAAGCGCTTTCATCTGCAATCAACAGATTTCATCAGAACCAAGAAAGTCCCACAAATACAACAATATATAGCAACTTTGGCGCCAAACAGTAAATTGATTCATTATTGACAATCAATAAATTAAACTAAACAATCATGGATGCAGGTAAATATAATGTTCTGCATTATAACAAAACCAATGTGTTTGAACATGAGTGATTCCCTTGTAAAACTGTTTCCAACCATTAAAAGCATTAAAAACAATACAAACAGAGATGAATGTTCTAAAAAATGTATATATAATATGTCTCCTATAATATAAAAAATAAAAAATAAAAAATAGAAATCTTGTGCAATAATTGTACCTATCACAATGTATGGTGGAGAAATTCTAGGTGAACCCTCCAAGAAGTTCTTAACAAGTTCTTAACAAGGCTGCTGAAGGCCAGAAGTACCCCAAAGGCTACATTAAACTACATTAAACTAACACTTGTAACTATCCAAGTGCCTATATAAATAGTGTGACAAACACATAAAAATATAAAAATATAAAAATGTAAATAAATAGTATAATAAATGTATAGCACAAAGCACAAAGCTAACTGAATGTTTAACATACCTAAATATAAATACCATAATGAATAAATGTGAATATAAATAAAATGAATATTGAATATAAATCCATAAATTCATAAATATGAATTGGGAATATGTTGTAGAAGAGTAGTAAATGAGGAGAAAGATATATATGTGTGTTAACTATCCATAATCAGAAAAGGTTTGATACTGATATGATCATTCAGGCCAGGCTTGATCGTGGCATTGCATAATATTTGCCATTTACTCTCTAGTGCAGCTAAATAACATTTCAATTTCAGTTGAAGAAATATGATCAATGAGATCAATAATAGTGAAACGGAAGGAATGTTCAACACCATAGTCTAGTATATGTCTACTGAGTGCATTATTGGGGTCCTGTTTTCTAATCCTATAAGTATGTTCATATATTCTGGTCTTCAATTTTCTCTCTGTTTTTCCGATATAATAAGCATCACATACTACACAGGTGGCAATATAAACTACCCTCGAGGTGTTACAATTTCCCCCCTTACTTTTTAAACAGTTGGCTGTGATGTTTTTCAACTTAACTAACCTATTTTCATTGATAAACTTGCATTGCTTGCAAACTCCACATTAAAACATTAGGAGGTTGTATATGTGTACTCACATATAGTCCATACATCAATGTTTTAAAAGAGATCATATTAAAACATTGGAATCTGTTTTCTACTTCAGAAGATATTGGGAAATGTATTGGACATAAACCCAATTTTGTATATCAAACCTCCTACAATATCAAAAGAATGTTAGAAATGAAAAAGAATATTCCGGAGGAATCTGCACGAAATATACACACTAGAAAATGTGGAGTTTGCAAGCAATGCAAGTTTATCAATGAAAATAGGTTAGTTAAGTTGAAAAACATCACAGCCAACTGTTTAAAAAGTAAGGGGGGAAATTGTAACACCTCGAGGGTAGTTTATATTGCCACCTGTGTAGTATGTGATGCTTATTATATCGGAAAAACAGAGAGAAAATTGAAGACCAGAATATATGAACATACTTATAGGATTAGAAAACAGGACCCCAATAATGCACTCAGTAGACATATACTAGACTATGGTGTTGAACATTCCTTCCGTTTCACTATTATTGATCTCATTGATCATATTTCTTCAACTGGAAATTGGAAATGTTATTTAGCTGCACTAGAGAGTAAATGGCAAATATTATGCAATGCCACGATCAAGCCTGGCCTGAATGATCATATCAGTATCAAACCTTTTCTGATTATGGATAGTTAACACACATATATATATCTTTCTCCTCATTTACTACTCTTCTACAACATATTCCCAATTCATATTTATGAATTTATGGATTTATATTCAATATTCATTTTATTTATATTCACATTTATTCATTATGGTATTTATATTTAGGTATGTTAAACATTCAGTTAGCTTTGTGCTTTGTGCTATACATTTATTATACTATTTATTTACATTTTTATATTTTTATATTTTTATGTATTTGTCACACTATTTATATAGGCACTTGGATAGTTACAAGTGTTAGTTTAATGTAGTTTAATGTAGCCTTTGGGGTACTTCTGGCCTTCAGCAGCCTTGTTAAGAACTTGTTAAGAACTTCTTGGAGGGTTCACCTAGAATTTCTCCACCATACATTGTGATAGGTACAATTATTGCACAAGATTTCTATTTTTTATTTTTTATATTATAGGAGACATATTATATATACATTTTTTAGAACATTCATCTCTGTTTGTATTGTTTTTAATGCTTTTAATGGTTGGAAACAGTTTTACAAGGGAATCACTCATGTTCAAACACATTGGTTTTGTTATAATGCAGAACATTATATTTACCTGCATCCATGATTGTTTAGTTTAATTTATTGATTGTCAATAATGAATCAATTTACTGTTTGGCGCCAAAGTTGCTATATATTGTTGTATTTGTGGGACTTTCTTGGTTCTGATGAAATCTGTTGATTGCAGATGAAAGCGCTTAACCATTGAAGTTCGTGTTTTATGTATCGCACCTTTGGGATTTATTAAATTTCTTGTCTTTTACTGAATGAGCAGCGTTTTTACTTGGTTTCGTGGTCTTCCTGCTTAAACATTTAGTATTTTATTCTTGGTATACTGAAGCTCTTAAAAGGAAAAAAGTCAGTATTAAGGGGGTTACAGGATGCTAAAACTGTTGCAACAGTTAAAAGATTTTAAGAAACAGTACAGGCCAGTAAAAAGGCATCCCTTTATTCTGTTTTGCAGGGTTGGAAAAACTAAGAATGGCTAAAAAGCAGAGACTTCTGAATAGAATGATAATCCTCCAATAGCTATTGTACCCCACCCTCATATGTATCAGTACGGTTGGCTCCTGTACAAGATTCTGCTGTTTCTCAGACCTCTGCATTTTTTTGAACACAAAGTCAGCGTGGTACTGTTACATCTGAGCTTAGTTCCCCTGTTCAACTTTTATCTTTAGAACATGCATCTGCAGTCAAAAAGGTTTTTCTTTCTTCTTCCTCTCATTCTCAACAAACTTCTACCTTTCCAACAGGAGCACTAGTATTTGACACTCTGTGGTTCATCACAATTGCTGACATGATAGGGTAGGACAAGAAGCTATTGCCTCTGCAGAAGATATGTCTTATGTCTAAATGTTTTCTAACTGTAAAAAAAAAAAAATCCATGAAAAATTAAAAAAATCTATAATAAAATGTTACAACCCTACTTTGACAGATTTAAACCAGCTGCTTTAGTAAGTTACTTCAAATGAAATAAGAACACAGTTAATTGAAAAGGCTAAAATAACAAATTTTACTCCCACAGGAAATTCACTAATAGATAAAAGGATAGCATTGTTAAATTGCAAAAGTGTGTCAGGCACGTGGACAAAATAAACAGAAAGCCCTTGCAGATTATTTGGGTCATCTTAAAGCAGTGTTGGAAAAGCATTCAGAAATACCAGACCCAAATGAACAAGCTAAACCAAATATTGCAGCTGCCTTTGTGCATGGGTTTGCAAGCCATGTACAAAATAAAATGAAGCAAGTGCTTACTTATAAGCTTGTGCAAGATCTGATGGCTGTAAGCAATGCCGTATTACCAACTTTTCCTGTGATTCCAGAACCAGCAACAATACTTAGCTGCATACCATTTGCAGCAATTTTTTCTGCAACATATCTCTATTCAGCATTTTCTATACCTATCCATTCTGAAAGTCAGTTTCTGTTTACTTTTACTTATAAGGGACAGTAGTATACATGGACATGGTTGCCAAAAGGATAGATTGAATCTTTTTAATTTTCATTATTTTCTCAAATGAAATAATAAATAAATAAATACATATTTAAAGGATGTGACATTTCCAGGTGGGTCTGTGTTAGTGCAATATGTAAATAATTTACTAATACCATCTGATTCTTTTCAGCAGTGTTAGCAGGATACCCTGTATCTTCTGACTATCCTTGCATGAAAAGGGCACAATTGTCAACAGAAAAATTACAGCTGTGGTTACCCCAGGTACAGTATCTTAGTCATTTAATATCTCAGAGCAAGATCTTACAGTAGGTATCTCTCACTCTGAATCATCGTCCTTACTTAAAATGAAACTCAACCCCTCTTTACTGCATGTCTAACTAAATATGAATGTGCATTTTTTTTTCTCTGATCCATTTGTTTATCTAATACATTGTTCTGTTCTAAATCCTGCATCTTTGTTATCTATTGCTGAGGATGGTAAAGAGCATGATTGTGTGTGCATGACTAATTATCTGCTTTCTTCTAGAAAGGACTTAAAGGACACTCCTTTGCACAACGCCAAATTAAATCTGTGGATGTTGTCTGATCCAAAAGATTTGGTTGCAAAAATTATATTTTGTCTTAAAAAAATATATATATATATATATATATAGTGTATTTTTCCTGTTAAATTTTTTCATTGAGTGCCTGTGAAAATGGCATAGATAATTTGGCAGATTATGCCACCAAGCAGATTATAAAAAAATTCTTATGCAATGCTATTGCAAAACTCTAATAATGATGACATGTTTGATTTTGATAAAGTGTCAGTTTTCAAGCTGAAGCATCACAGGGAGAAGTTCAGAGGTGGCTCAAAGATGGATGTATTAAATCCTCTGACAGAATATGGTGACATCTGGATGGCTGACTGGTGATGCCTGCCTCCTTGCTACCTTACCTGGCAAGGGCATATCTTTTACTAGCTCATGCAGGTAAAACAGCTTTATTTAATCCAATTATCTGATGTTGGTATACCAATCATATCTCCTCTTTGATACTTCAGTATGTTAATAACTGTGCCATTGTTTAGAATACATTATCAGCAAAAATGCTAATATTAAGGCTGCATGCTTGCCACCACCTTGGGGACCTTTTGTTAATGTACAGATGACTAAAGTACATAATTTCCAATATGTTTTAGTAGTGATTTGTATGTTTTCTGCATGGGTAAAAGCTCACACATGTCACAAAGCAGGTTTTGTAAATTTGGGGCAACTTGTACTATTAATAATGACCAGAAAACTCATTTTAATTCCCTGACCAGGGGTCTATGCACATTTTTTTTTAAGTTGAGTAATCTGGGCTAGTAGAGAGGGTTAATAGGACCCTTATTTTTTATTTATTTATTTATTTTTAATTTGTACTAAAACAAACCTTAAATGGTCAGAGACATTTTATACTCTACAAAGATATTGAGACCCTATTAGATATTACTGGGAAGACCCATAGCCCTTCCAGCTGTTTCCTCTCTGTCAAATGAAAAGATTAACTGTAATGGGCAATGAGGAAAAAAAAAACATTAATTTCTTACAGTAGTATCTTTTCCTCCACCATCTGACCAATCCTGTCACCAACTGCAGCTGGGTACATAACATTTTAACCCCATCGATTCACCCCTGACCTATTCAACCCTGGACAGTTGGACCCAAACAAAACATTACAAAAACATAACTTAAGTTATACACTAGGAAGTTGAATTTAACACTACTTTTTTCTTCAGATAACCTGGCCTTGAACCAAGTAACACTACGTAGACCTAGTACATTTATGCCCCCTATACACCCCACAGTTCAAACATTTGAGATGTTATGTGACAAAGAAATCAGGGGGCTGGTACAGAATAGGAATCCTGATATATATCACAACTTGACTACAAGTGAAGCAGTGGTCCTACAGGATATTTTGGACTGTAGAGAGACAAGATTTATGAAGTGGGACAGGGTGGGGGGATTACTAATTATGGGTCTTGATGATTATAATAGCAGGATGTTGGAGTTTTATACAGTGATACATATGTAGAAGTCTCTCGCAATGAATTGAATATCGCTTACAGAAACATTGACTTACATA
The DNA here is from genome assembly GCF_019279795.1 of Protopterus annectens. Taxonomy (NCBI): domain Eukaryota; kingdom Metazoa; phylum Chordata; order Ceratodontiformes; family Protopteridae; genus Protopterus; species Protopterus annectens. Next base: position 77,144,281 of record NC_056741.1, read on the forward strand.
TTGAACAACTGCTACTTAATGGTCAGATATCGACAGAGACACTTGAGTACCTGTATATAAAACATTGTAGAATCCCAACAAGTCCATCACTAACCCCCCCTTCACCTTATAGTGGATACTAAGGCCTCTAAGACATTTTTCCTAGTGAAATACATTGACAATAATGTCAAACATGTACTGGATGGGAGAGAATCCATTATTAGTGACTCCTGGGATTTTCTAGGGAAAATTAAACCTGAAATGTTTGACGAAGACCTGATATTTGTCACAACTGATGTATGTGACTTGTTCTCGGTGATCCCACATGATGAAGGGCTCGAATGGTTTTATGACTATCTTTGTATGAAGACATCTTTTGTCCATGGGACTATTCTGACCATTCAGGCATGTATGGAGTTTGTCCCGGAGAACAACTTTATCAGCTTTGAGGGACACCTGTTCAAACAAAGAACCGGTGTCACTATGGGTGCATGCTGTACACCTACATTTGTGAACATTGTATTAGCACAATGAGAGGATCTGTTCATCATGAACTCTGAGTTCAGTGACCTCTGGATGCTCTACGGATCCTACCTGGAAAACATTGTCCTTTTTTGGAAAGGAGGTGAAAATGACCTGAATAGGTTTTTCATCTTCGTTAATGGGACCACCAGTTTTTTGAGGTTCACTATGAACAAAGACAAGGATATTTTGAACTATATTGATGTGACTGTGCAGAAGAACTATGCCATGAAGGGTTTTACCTCCCATTTATTTTGCAAGCCAACATATTCCAACTCATTGTTGCACTTTTCTAGTTGGCACCCTGTAAATCAAAAGAAGGCACTGGTCAGAGGGCAGTACGTCAGGCTAGCCAGGATGGTTTCACAACTTGATGACTTTTTAAGAGAATGTGAGGTATTGAAGAACTTGTTAATGAAGAGAGGGTATCCTGAAAACTTTATCAGCAGTATAACGGACAAAGATATTACCAAGAGAGAACTTGGTAACTTTAGCCCTCTACTATTTCATGGGTTCAATGGGCTTTCGCATACGGAGAAACCTGACATATTTAGTTGGGCACTTATTTTGCCTTTCAATGTCATTTTTTTATGACATTAAAGAGATTGTGGTGTAGCTCTGGGCAATTTTTAGTTTGGACATTGATGTCCACAATAAACTGGGCAAGAGGCCACAGATTGTCTATAAAAAGGAAACTTCTCGGAAAGGGTTATTCAAAAGATGCAACATAAAACCAGATCAGGGTGGCAGTTACAGATATGGTAGGTGCCCACAGTGCCTGTATATGACTGACACAAACAAAACTAAAATAAATAATTATGGGTACGTTACTACACTTAGGAAACATTATTGTTACTCCAAAGGAGTTGTTTATGTCACATTATGTGATTCTTGCAATGCCTCCTATGTAGGAAAATCAATCAGGGCCCTGAGACAAAGAATTTACCAGCATTCATATGATATTAAACATACGAACAAAAACAATGCACTGTACAGGCACATCAGCCTTCACCCACTTCATGCTTTCAAATTTTGCATCGTCGAATAAGTTGATTTGGATCATCGGGGGGTCCCTTGGATGAATTTTTAGAGTTCATGGAGCTTAAGTGGCAGATTAGAAGAAATGCCTGTCAGGCTCCTGGACTCAATGATAGAGTCTCTATTAGTTCAGTACTGAAATTTATGCTGTTTTTGTAACGTGCAAGTATTGTTTATCAGGAATGTGCAATCTATGCTGGTTTTGTTATGTGCAAACATTTTTTATCAGCAGTATACCAAATATTTTAAAAATATTTTAAAAGTCTTTCTTATTTTTTGGAGGAAGTGATGTTTTTCTTTTAACCAGTGTGACTTGGGGGTGAGTTATTTAAAGATGTGTTTTAGCAAACATGGCTATTCTGAATAAATAATAACAATGATAAAGTACTTACTAGAATATATTTAGGGTCAAACAGTCTGGGATCGAGCTGTCCGCTAAAAATCATATATACAATACATATAAATTTATACATGAAATTGTATAGAAATGCAATGGGGTTGAACCATCTGGGGCGAGCAGTCCTGGGTTGAACTGTCCTGGGTCAAATAGTCCTGCTTCCAGCTGGGGTACTGGGTTTACGTGAAAATCTTCCAAATAAAGAACTGTTTGAGCCTGAGATGGAAAGGCCCTTTACCATGTAATCCTCACCATCCTTATTCAATCTACCTTGCAAGATAACCAACCTGAATTCCTTCATCCCACTGTAAGAAGACCTATCATGTAGGGGCCTTAAATGAATCATCATTACCGGCAAAAAGAAGATTGAAATTTGAAGGACAAACTGCCCAGTGAAGTGTATAAGGAGAAAATTCAACTAAAACAGAACTTCATGATGAATCCCATAACAACAGGTACTTTTGATCTGTTTTTGTTGCTGTTTCCTTTAGTAACCTGGTCAAGAAAAAATAGTTTCCTGTTGGTTCTTCAACATTATGCTGTGTACTTAAATGTGACAAAGTGTTGTGTGTATTCGCATATACCTCAACATTCTAAGTCAGGGATTTCTATGATTCCAATTCCTGCATCACAGGTAACATTTGAAAACAAATGTGTGATACTAATCTGACCTGGCATAACATGACATTTTTTCAAGGTTGCGTCTCTTCAGCTTGCCATCAAAATCATGGAGACACATGTTACACCAGCAATGGGATTGTGCCAGTGGGAATTAGCAAATGCAATGACACTAGACATGAAAGTGTGTTGAACTCTTTACAGTTAAGATGCTATGACATGGGGCACAGCATGGGCATGATAGAGGATCGTTACATTTGTGGTGATCATGCCTATCCCTGGTTACCCACAAACTGGACAGGGTGTTATTTTGTGGGCTATATTACTCCTGCTATTCAACATTTAAAGAACCCTCCAGCCAGTAGACTGAGAAATAAGAGGGCAATCCAATGGATGGAGCAAGTATTCCCAGTTTTTACTCCTGGATATGGAGTGCAAAGGACAATGCTTAAAAATGCCACGCTGGCTGAAATTCTTCAGGAGGTAGCTAACCATACTTCACATCACGTCACAATGACAAATCAAAAAGAGACCACAATATGAATTATAGTGTTACAGAACTGACTGGCACTTCATATAATGCCTGCTACAAAAGGGGGGTCATGTGCCCTCATAAAAGCTGTTGATGTTCTTATATTACTGACTATCATGATAAGCAAAAGTTGGCCAATTTCATGGAGCAAAGAGCCAAGGATTTGGACAGTACCTCTAAACAATAGACACTTTCTGGATGGTTGGGCAGTGTATTTGGTAACCTGGGAACTAGTATATTACAAGGTATCAAAACTAGTATTATTCTTTTAATTGTTTTAATATTTTCTGTTCTAAAGGCTGTAATTACAAAGTGTTTGATCACACATGCACATGAAATGCCACTTGTACCTAATGATAAACTTAAGATGAATAAAAATTCAGTCACTGCAAATGCTAAATGATAAATATGATGCTGAAGTGTATTTTATAAAATTAAGGAAGATCAAAATATAATTGTGTATTTTATGAGACTAATACCCCTGGATTCATGAAGCTTGCGCCAGGCACAGGCGTAGCGTAGGCAGCATAACGCCAAATATGTCCGCCGAGCAATTCAGGCACGAACCAATCTCACGTGCACTACCGGCGTATGCCAGAGCTATGCAGCCCTCGGCATAGGTATGCAAATCACCCATTGCGCAGTGTCTAGGAAAGTACAAATGAAAGCAGACAGCTGGATGCATGCCAGCAAATGGTAGGTGTAACGTGCACAAATGTAAATGGAAGGGCAGGAGGTAACCACGGCATCCAAATGTAATGCAACACCAAAGGCAGCACAATAGCGGTTTCATAAATAAAACACAGAAGATACCCTGTAGCCACGATCATACATACACACCCTATGACATCATCAGTGTTCACAGCAGAACAGTATAGTGTGAAAGCACCCAACACACACCTGTGTATTCCCAAACACCGCACCATAGGTGTAAACAGATGGGGAACTTTTAAAATGTACATATTGGGAGCTGTCATAGCTGTGATTCATCAGCATGTGTTACAGACCGATGGTGTTGTGGAGGATGATGCCAACAACCACAGTAGGCCTCGGAGGAGGAGAAGAGTGTTCAGACCAAGGGTAACCTACCAGGGGCTACATGATCTGGAGATAGTAGAGCGTTACAGGGTGGACAGGCACATCTTACAGCAAATAGTAGAGCTGTGGGGGCCACGCCTGAGAACGAGAAACAACAGAGGGGAACCCATCCCAGTGGACACGAAGGTATGTGTAAGCTTCCGAATACTAGCCACAGGTACCTTTCAAAGGCCAACTGGAGATATAATGGGGATCTCACAGGCATCGGCATCCAGGGTACTACACCAGTTCCTGGATGCCATGTTACCACATTCCAATGAGCATATACACTTCCCCCAAACTCAGGAGGAGTTGGCCAGCAATATGCGTCACTTCCACCGTGTGGGAAACTACCCAGAGGTACTGGGTGCGATAGACTGCACGCACATACAAATTAAGTCATGACCCAGTGAGTATGGTAGGCACTACATAAACCACAAGGGATACCACTCCATCAACTGCCAGGTCGTGTGCAATGCCCAGGGCATTATCATGGATGTGTGTGCTGGCAGCCCTGGAAGCTACCACGACTCCCATATCTGGCATGCCTCACAGCTGTATTAGGTATTTGTCAGGGGGGACATCCCACAAGGTCACCTTGTGGGGGATGCTGGCTATGCACTGGAGCCATGGATAATGACCCCCATCAGAAATGCACACACACCAATGCAAGAACGCCATAATGAGGCACACGCACAAACCAGAATCATCATAGAGCATGTATTTGGGATGCTGAAATCACGGTTCCAGTGCTTGGACACATCTGATGGAGCCTTGCAGTACTCTCCAGGCACATGTGTCCACATCTTCATAGTATGTGCCATGCTACATAATATGATCCTGCGGAAACAGCTGCAGCAAGGTCATAATGGGGGAGGGCCTCACAGCCCACCACAAGTGCCAAGGCCAACACAGGCACAGAGGGATCCAGACCATGGACACACTGTGCCAGCCCCAGTAGGCAGACGGAGGCGTGCCCAATATGCCTATGCCTTGGCAAAGAGGGAACGTATAGCACATATCTTGACAGTGTAGGCTCCCACCTGCACACAGTAACATGGATGGCACGCAAACATGACTACCTGTAAATTGTGATGTATAGGTGGCTCACTGTGGAATCCTGCATAGGCAGCCCTCAAACATTGTACATGCAACAGCCATGGGAACACAGAACTGTCAACACCTGAACAGTAGATGCGCCCATCAGCATCTGTCGGTGCTGTGTGCATAGGTTCCCAGGTAAATCGGTAGGTACACGCCCGATTGTTAGAGGCAAAACATCAAACGAGGCAAACAGTGACACCCATTACCACAACATCGAGTAAGCAACTGTTGCATACTGGAGCAGATGCAATCACGGGAGCACATGTGTGTAAGCACTGTCCTACTCACAGTCATCACGGATTACCTGCTGCGTTACTGAGGGGCTCCACAAAATGTAAACATGGATGTAGTGTCAAGGCAAGGGATGTACCCATGACAGGCATTAGTCACCCTGGCATGCTGCATCCATGGTCATATGAAGGTGTAGCAAATTATCAGGTGTACCTAATTGTGATATACATACCCAGTGCTGGAGTACAGCCAGTAAACATCACATGGACATACCATTAACTGGACCCATCAAGTTGCAAACTAACGGAGTCATCCATGTGAGTGTAGTGTGGAATAACTGCTGTAGTCTACTGCACATACAAATTTACATAATTCGTGTACAACCCCCAGATGTCCAAGTGGTACATGCAGTGACTGTCATGCATGTTCCCGGTCCCACGTCCCGCAAGGGATGTAACATAATCCCGATGGCACGGGTAAGGCAGTCCAGATGCAGGTCATCAGAATATGTGTAGCACATGTTAGCGGGAATAAGCGTTGCCTACAGCTGGTAAGCGATGCTTAAATACGACTATACGGATATGCGCGAACAGGGCTAAGTGTCACCGACCACTGCGCAGATCACGGTCAATGATGTACAGAACAGGTGACACTAGCATTAGTCACCCCTGAAAAAATAGCGCCTGCTCTGAAGGGTAAAACGACCACTGCCAGGAGTGGAACAGGCAGTCATGTACACAATCACCCAACACTATTGCTAGGCAAGATGTACGTACGGTAGGGTTGCCACAGTTCAAATGACCAATGTGGGACATACGCCAGATGTCAGCAGGATGACACACACCCGGCCAGGATGAAAACCAGAACAACAGTGTTTTGCATAGATAAAAAGCTTATAGTTTAGTAATGGTCGCAGGTACATGTTCCGTGTCCTGTAACATGTAGGCGGGTCAGATACAGAATAAGGGTGACATGCAACAATGACATAAACTATAGGAAATATGTTTGTCCCAAAGTCACAGGACATTTGCTATGTTCACAAATATTTTGCAGGACACAACTGCACAAAGAGGGATTGTCCCTCGCAAAGTGGGACGGGAGGTAATCTTAACCTATGGTAGGTGTGTAATGTAACAGGTACAGACACAAACATGCAGAGTCTAGGAAACACTGTATAAACTGACAAACACACAATGAAAGGAGTAGGGTAAGTATGCGATAGTTATGGAACTTAGGGTTAGGGTGTGGGTTAAGGTAAGTGCATAAATAGTAATGTATGTAAGGTTTAGTGTAGGGTTAGAAGTATGGTTTGGTTAGTGTATGTATCTGTTTTATTTGTTATGTTTGGGTATGTAATATGTAGCGTGTGGTGGTGTTGGCCGAGTATGACGGTTTGAGGTTTGAAAATTCGTAGTTTAGGGGGTTCGACGTATTTGCGGTTCACACTATACGTGTCGGTCTTATGGTGTTCGCTGAAACGGGTTTTCGATCTAGTAATATAGACCCTAAATATGTTGCTGAGAGTCTAAAGAAATGTCACTAAAATGGAATACAGTTTTTAGCAAAGTCTGTATAAGCAGATTTGAATTTACTTTATTACTATATAACAAAAGCCAGCAAAAAAAAAAAAAAGTTTACTTGAAGAAAATAGATTTCCGAGTGTTAGTTGTGTTTGAGAAGTCCAAAAAGTGGGAAAGTTTTAGAAAATTATGTATGCAATATCATAGAAGAATGAATGAAAAGCTGTAATGGAAGGAAGAAGGTACTACAGTACCAGAGTAAGTATTTTTATATACGGGAGGAAGACATCGTATCTGTTTTACCAACATCATTTTTGGGTGAAACAATACAGGAATTAATATAAGAATGCATGCTATATGTGGGCATCATGTATTAATGCAGGAGTTAGTGATGTCATGTAGAAATGCCGTTGGAATAATATAAACAGTAAGGAAACTGAAAGTCAGTCCACTAATCAAGTATTTTCATTTATCACAGCATATTAGTTATTAGGCACATTACACAAATAATAAAAACAGTAAAACTATTTATTGGTAGAATGGCAGTGGGATGGTTATGGTTATTGTTTTATACCTCCCTTGGCTCTACATTTAAGTCTGCTGTCTGTGTCATGTCTGTATGTTCTTATTTTGTTCAAGTGGATAACGTTTAGGTAGTTTAGTTTTTATTACAGCATCTGATGGACATGCTACTTTAGCTGAATGTTCATTTAAAGTTCTTTATGAGAATAATCTTTGCCCTTCCAGTTGTGGCCTGACAACATTTTCAAAGGATTATTTTGCTTACACAATTATACATTATACATATTGAAAATAACAAAACATTTCTACAGTTTTCACAGCAGATTAACTCTTTAAAAGCCCTTTACTTGGTATTATTAAGAGCATGATTTAATGAACAGCACTATGTAGAATGTTGGTATGTGGAAGTTGCAATAAGAATGCTGTAGTTGA